>NW_026111613.1:322500-456626 GCF_024679095.1 Eriocheir sinensis | reverse complement strand
AAAATCTACTTTATTTTATATTATATTCATTATATATATTTGAAACAAATTACATTGTTTATATATTTTAATATCTCTTTCAATACAAATTTACCTTACTGTATATGCATTTTGTATATTTATTTTCAATACAAATTTAAATATTTAATATGTACATTAAGTATATTTTTATAAAATACGGTAATTTTTGGGGTACATCTTTATTTTTCATACAAATTTACATTATTACCATATTGATATTCTGTGTATTTATTTTGATACGATTTTACATTATTCTATTTGTTTTTGTATATATATTTTTTTATACACATTATTTAATGTGTATCTTGCATATATATTTTATACAAATTTACGTTATTTAAAGATGTATTTGTTTATATATTTTCATTCAAATTTTGTTATTTATGTGTATTTTGTATATATTTTGATACATTTCATATTCTATTTGTATTTTGTATATATTTTTTTTTCAAAACATGTTTACATTACTTCAATGTATCTTTTGCATCTAGTTTCATACAAATTGTTTATTTATTTTTATGCAATTTACATTATTTTAGGTGTATTTGATATGTATATTTTTATACTTATTTATATGATTTTATTTGTGTTTTGAATATATATTTTCATAGAAATTTACTCTATTTTATGGGTATTCGTTTATATATTTTGATACAAATTTACATTATTTATGTTTATTTTGCATATCTATTTCAATACAAATTTACCATATTGTATGTGTATTTTGTATATTTATTTCAATACAAATTTAATTATTTTATGTTTTTTGTAAAATATGCGTTATTATTTGGGTATTTTGCATCTTTATTTTCATACAAATTTACATTATTTTATTGATATTCTGTTTTATTTATTTTGATACGATTTTACATTATTCTATATTATTTTGTATATATATTTTATACACATTTACATTATTTAATGTATATTTTGTATATATATTTTATATAAATTTACGCTATTTTATGTGTATTTGTTTATATATTTTCATACAAATTTACAATATTTTATATGTAATTTGTATATGTATTTCAATACAGATTTTGCCTAATTTTATGTGTATTTTGCATATCTATTTTCAAACAAATTTAAATTATTTTATGTATTTTTATATATTTTTATACAAATTTTAGTTATTTTATTTGTATTTTGTATTTATATTTTCCTACAAATATACATTCTTTTAGTGGAATTTTGTTCATTTATTTTCATAAATTTACATAATTTTATGTGTATTTTGTATATATATTTTCTACGTATTTACATTATTTTATGTATTTTTATATATATTTCATAAAATTTACGTTATTTTATTGTGTGTATTCGTATATGATTTGATAGAAATTTACATTATTTTATGTATATTTTGCATATCTATTTCAATATAGATTTACCTTATTGTATGTGTATTTTGTATATTTATTTTAATACAAATTTAATTATTTTATGTGTACTTTGTATACATTTTTTTTATACATATTTACTTCATTTAATGTGTATTTTGTATATATATTTTTATAGTAATCTACGTTATTTTATGTGTATTAGTATATATATTTTGAAGCAAATTTACATTGTTTTATATGTATTTAGCATATCTATTTCAATATAAATCTACCTTATTGTATGTGCATTTTGTATATTTATTGTAATACAAATTTAAAATTTTTGTTATTTTGGTATATATATTTTTTAAAAAGAGTTTTACATAAATTTAAAATATTTTGTGTATTTTGTATAACAATTTTCATACAAATACACATTTTTTATTGATATTTTGATTATTTATTTTGACGCGAATTCACATTATTTAATGTGTATTGTGTATATATATTTTTATACGTATTTACGTCATTTCATGTGTATTTTGTATATATATTTCTATAGAAATATATGTTATTTTATGTGTATTCGTATATATATTTTGAAACAAATATACATTGTTTTATGTGCATTTTGCATATTTTTTCAATATAAATTTACCTTATTGTACGTGCATTTTGTATATTAATTTTAATACAAATTTAATTATTCTATGTGTATTTTCATAAAAAAATGCTTTATTTTATAGGTATTTTGCATCTTTATTTTCATACAAATTTACATTATTTTATTGATATTCTGTGTATTTATTTTGATACGATTTTACATTATTCTATGTATATTTTGTATATATATTTCATACAAATGAACGTTATTTTATGTGAATTTGTTTTCATTTCATACAAATTTACATTATTTTATGTGTACTTTGTACATGTATTTAAATACAAATTTAACTAATTATAAGTGTATTATAAGTGTATCTATTTTCATTCAAATTGAAATTAATTTTGTGTATTTTAGTATATATTTTTATTCAAATTTTCGAAATTTTAAGTGAATTTTGTATATTTATTTTCCTACAAATATACGTTCTTTTATCGGAATTTTGTTTATTTATTTTGATACGAGTTTTCATTATTTTAAGTGTATTTGATATATATATTTTTATACTTATTTACATAATTTTATATGTATTTTGAATATATATTTTCATAGAAATTTACTCTATTTTATGTGTTCGTATATATATTTTGATACAAATTTACATTATTTATGTGTATTTCGCATATCTATTTCAATACAAATTTTCTTTATTGTATGTGCCTTTTGTATATTTATTTTGATGCAAATTTAATTATTTTATGTGTATTTTTGTATATATATTTTTAAACAAATATGCGTTATTATATGGGTATTTTGCATCTTTATTTTCATACAAATTTACATTATTTTATTGATTGTCTGTTTATTTATTTTGATACGATTTTACGTTATTCTGTGTATTTTGTATATATATTTTTAGACATATTTACATTATTTAATGTATATTTTGTACATATATTTTATGGAAATTTACGTTATCTTATGTGTATTTGTTTATATATTTTCATACAAATTTACATTATTTGATATGTATTTTGTATATGTATTTCAATAAAAATTTGCCTAATTTCATTTGTATTTTGCATATCTATTTTCAAACAAATTTAAATTATTTTTGTGTATTTTTGCATTATTTTTTTTACAAATTTATTTTTTTTATTTGTATTTTGTATATATATTTTCCTACACAGATACATTCTTTTAGAGGAAATTTTGTTTATTTATTTTGATACAAATTTACATTATTTTATGTATATTTTGTATATATATTTTTTATGTATTTACATCATTTTAATAAAAATTTACGTAATTTTATTGTGTGTATTCGTATATATTTTGATAAAAATTTTCATTATTTTATGTGTTTTTTGCATATCTATTTCAATTAAAATCTACCTTATTGTATGTGTATTTTGTATATTTATTTTAATACAAATTTAATTATTTTATGTGTATTTTTGTATATATTTTATTTAAATATAAGATATTTTATGGGTATTTTGCATCTTTAATTTTATAAATTTTTACATTACGTACATATCTTTTATACGTATTTACATTATTTAATGTGTATTTTGTTTATATATTTTTATACAAATTTACGTTATTATATGTGTATTTGAATATATATTTTTATACAAATTTACATTATTTTATGTATTTTCTATATTTATTTCAATTCAAATTTAGCTTATTTTATGTGTCTTTTGTATATCTATTTTCATACAAATTTAATTACTTTTTTTTTTTTGTATATAGTTTTATACAATTTTACGTTATTTTATGTGTATTTTGTATATTTATATTTATAAAATTAAAAATTATTTTATTTTAATTTATTTTATTTATTTTTATAATAATTTAAATTATTTTATGTGTATTTTGTATACATTTTCTTATACGTATTTACTTCATTTTATGTGTATTTTGTATATATATTTTATAGAAATCTACGTTATTTTATGTGTATTCTTATGTATATTTTGAAACAAATTTACATTGTTTTATATGTATTTTGCATATCTATTTCAATACAAATTTACCTTATTGTATGTGCATTTTGTATATTTATTGTAATACAAATTTAAATATTTTATGTGCATTTTGGTATATATATTTTCATAAAAAATGCGTTGTTTTATGGGTATTTTGCATCTTTATTTTCATACAAATTTACATTATTTTATTAATATTCTGTGTATTTATTTTGATACTATTTTACATTATTCTATTTGTGTTTTGTATATATTTTTTATACATATTTACATTATTTAATGTGTATTTTCTATATATATTTCATACAAATTTTCGTTATTTTAAGTGTATTTGTTTATATATTTTTATTCAAATTTACATTATTTTATGTATTTTGTATATGTATTTCAATAGAAATTTACCTAATTTCATGTGTATTTTGTATATATATTTTATACAAATTTAAATTATTTTTTGTGTATTTTTGTATAGAGTTTTATTCAAATTTACAATATTTTATGTGTATTTTGTATATCTATTTTCATACAAATACACATTCTTTTATTGATATTTTGTTTATTTATTTTGATGCGAATTTACATTATTTAATGTGTATTGTGTATATATATTTTTATACGTATTTACGTCATTTCATGTGTATTTTGTATATATATTTCTATAGAAATATACGTTATTTTATGTGTATTCGTATATATATTTTGAAACAAATATACATTGTTTTATGTGCAATACAAATTTACCTTATTGTACGTGCATTTTGTATATTAATTTTAATACAAATTTAGCTATTCTATGTGTATTTTTGTATATGTATTTTTTATAAAAATATGCTTTATTTTATGGGTATTTTGCATCTTTATTTTCATACAAAATTACATTATTTTATTGATATTCTGTGTATTTATTTTGATACGATTTTACATTATTCTATGTATATTTTGTATATCTATTTTATACCAATGTACGTTATTTTATGTGAATTTGTTTTCATTTCATACAAATTTACATTATTTTATGTAATTTTGTACATATATTTAAATACAAACTTAACTAATTATATGTATTTTGTATATCTATTTTCATACAAATTGAAATTAATTTTGTGTATTTTTGTATATATTTTTATTCAAATTTTCGTAATTTTATGTGTATTTTGTATATTTATTTTCCTACAAATATACGTTCTTTTATCGGAATTTTATTTATTTATTTTGATACGAATTTTCATTTTTTTTAGGTGTATTTGATATATATATATTTTTATACTTATTTACATAATTTTATATGTATTTTGAATATATATTTTCATAGAAATTTACTCTATATGTATATGTATAGAAAATACACATGAAATAATCTAAATTCGTATCGAAATAAATGAACAAAATACCGATAAAATAATATAATTTTGAATGAAAATATATAGAAAATACACAAAATAACATAAATAAAAATAAATATATACACATTTAATGATTTGAATTTGAATGAAATTAGATATAAAAATAAAATTAAAATAAGGCAATTTTATAATGAAATATATATACAAAATACACATAAAATAATGTAGATTTGTTCAAAATATATACGAATACACATAAAATAACGTAGATTTCTATAGAAATATATATACAAAATACACATGAAATATTGTAAATACGTATAAAATATATATACAAAATACACATTAAATAATGTAAATTCGTGTCAAAATAAATAATTAAAATATCAATAAAAGAATGTGTATTTGTATGAAAATACATATAAAATATACATAAAATAACGTAAATTTGTATAAAACTATATATAAAATACACAAAAATAAGTTAAATTTGTATGAAAATAAATATACAAAATACACATAAAATTAGTAAATTTGTAAGAAATACATATACAAAATACATAAAATAATGTAAATTTGAATGAAAATATATAAACAAATACTTAAATTAACATAAATTTGTATAAAATATATATAAAAATACTCATTAAATAATATATATGTATAAAAAATATATATACAAAACACAAATAGAATAATGTAAAATCGTATTAAAATAAATACACAGAATGTAAATAAAATAATGTAAATTTGTATGAAAATAAAGATGCAAAATACCCATAAAATAACGATTTTTTTTATAAATATACAAAATACACATGAAAGGATGTAAATACGTATAAAATATATACAAATACACATTAAATAATGTAAATTCGCGTCAAAATAAATAAACAAAATGTCAATAAAAGAATGTGTATTTGTATGAAAATACATATACAATATACACATAAAATAACGTAAATTTGTATAAAACTATACAAAAATACACAAAAATAATTTAAATTTGTATGAAAATAAATATACAAAATACACATAAAATTAGGTAAATTTGTATTGAAATACATATACAAAATACACATAAAATACTGTAAATTTGAATGAAAATACATAAACAAATACACTTAAAATAACGTAAATTTGTATAAAAAAATATATACAAAACACAAATAGAATAATGTAAAATCGTATCAAAATAAATACACAGAATATTAATAAAATAATGTAGATTTGTATGAAAATAAAGAAGTAAAATACCCATAAAATAACGCATTTTTTAAAATATATATACAAAAATACACATAAGAATATTTATTTGTATTAAAATATATATACAAAATACACATACAATAAGGTAAATCTGTATTGAAATAGATATGCAAAATACATATAAAACAATGTAAATTTGTTTCAAAATATATATACGAATGCACATAAAATAACGTAGACACGTAAAATGAAGTAAATACGTATAAAAAAATGTATACAAAATACACATAAAATAATGTAAATTCGTATCAAAATAAATAAACAAAATACCAATAAAAGAATGTGTATTTGTATCAATATAAATATACAAAATACACATAAAATAACGTACATTTGTATAAAACTTTATACAAAAATACACAGAAGTAATTAAATTCGTATGAAAATAGATATACAAAATACAGATAAAATAAGCTAAATTTGAGTTGAAATGTAAATACAAAATACATAAAATAATGTAAATTTGTATCAAAATATTTATAAAAATATATATAATAATGTAAATTTGTTTAAAAATACGTAAGCAAAATATACATTAAGTAATGTAAATACGTATAAAAAAATATGTACAAAATACACATATAATCATGTAATTCGTATCAAACTAAATAAACAAAATAGCAATAAAATAATGTAAATTTGTATGAGAAAACATATACAAATACATATAAAATAACATAATTTCTATAAAATATATGTCCAAAATGAACGTAAAATAAATTAACTTTGGATAAAAAATATATATACAAAACACACATTAAATAATGTAAATACGTACATAAAATAACCTAAATTTGTATAAAACTATATACAAAAATACACAAAAATAATTTAAATTTGTATGAAAAGAAATATACAAAATACACATAAAATTAGGTTAATTTCTATTGAAATACATATACAAAATACACATAAAATAATGTAAATTTGAAAGAAAATATATAAACAAATACACATATAATAACGTAAATTTGTATGAAATATACAAAATACACATTAAATAATGTAAATATGTAAAAAAATTATATACAAAACACAAATAGAATAATGTAAAATCGTATCAAAATATATACACAGAATATTAATAAAATAATGTAAATTTGTATGAAAATTAAGATGCAAAATACCTATAAAATAACGCATTTTTTTATAAAATTATTGATACCAAAATACACATAAAATATTTGAATTTGTATCAAAATAAATATACAAAATGCACATACAATAAGGTAAATTTGTATTGAAATAGATATGCAAAATACATATAAAATAATGTAAATTTGTTTCAAAATATATATGCGAATACACATAAAATAACGTTAATTTCTATAAAATACATATACAAAATACACATAAAATTAAGTAAATACGTATAAAAAATGTATACAAAATACACATAAAATAATGTAAATTCGTATAAATATAAATAAACAATATAGCAATAAAAGAATGTGTATTTGTATAAATATAAATATACAAAATGCACATAAAATAACGTAAATTTATATAAAACTATATACATAAAATAACGCAAATTTCTATAAAAATATATGTACAAAAATGAACATAAAATAAATTTGCATAAAAATATATATACAAAACACACATTAGATAATGTAAATGAGTATAAAATATGTATACAAAATACCTATGAAATAATCTAAATTCGTATCGAATTAAATTAAGAAAATACCAATATAATAATGTAATTTTGGATGAAAATATATATACAAAATACACATAAAATAACCTAAATACAAATACAAATATACACATAAAATAATTTAAAATTGAATGAAATAAATATACAAAATAAACATAAAATAAGGTAAATTTGTAATGAAATATATGAAAAAATACACATAAAATAATATAAATTTGTATGAAAATATATATACAAATACACATTAAATAACATGAATTTGTATAAAATTTGTATCAAAATATATACGAATACACACAATAAAATAACGTAATTTTTTTATGAAAATGTATATACAAAATACACATAAAATAATTTAAATACGTAGAAAAATATATATACAAAAAACACATAAAATAATGTAAATTTGTATGAAAATATATAAACAAATACACATAAAATAATGTAAATTTGGATAAAATATATATACAAAATGAACATTAAATAATGTAAATATGTATAAAAAAAATATACAAAATACACATAGAATAATGTTAAATCGTATCAAAATAAATAAAGAGAATATCAATAAAATAATGTAAATTTGTATGAAAATAAAGATGCAAAATATCCATATAATAACGCATATTTGCATAAAAATATATATACAAAAATACATATAAAATAATTAAATTTGTATTAAAATAAATATACAAAATGCACGTACAATAAAGTAAATTTGTATTGAAATAGATATGCAAAATACACATCAATAATGTAAATTTGTATCAAAATATATATACGAATACTCATAAAATAGAGTAAATTTCTATGAAAATATACATACAAAATAGATATACAAAATACACATAACTAGTTAAATTTGTATTTAAATACATGTACAAAAAACACATAAAATAATGTAGATTTGTATGAAATGAAAACAAATACATTTTATATAAAATATATATATAAAATACACATAGAATAATGTAAAATCATATCAAAATAAATACACAGAATATCAATAAAATAATGTAAATTTGTATGAAAATAAAGATGCAAAATACCCATAAAATAAAGCATATTTTTATAAAAATACATACACAAAAATACACATAGATTAATCAAATTTGTATTAAAATTAATATACAAAATGCACATACAATAAGGTAAATTTGTATTGAAAAAATATGCAAAATACACATAAAATAATGTAAATTTGTTTCAAAATATATATACGAATACACATAAAATAACGCAGATTTCTATAGAAATATATATACAAAATACACTTGAAATAATGTAAATACGTATAAAAATATATATACAAAATACACATTAAATAATGTTAATTCGTGTCAAAATAAATAAACAAAATATCATGAAAAGAATGTGTATTTGTATGAAAATAGATATACAAAATACACATAAAATAACCTAAATTTGTATAAAACTATATACAAAAATACACAAAAATAATTTAAACTTGTATGAAAATAAATATACAAAAAACATATAAAAATAGGTAAATTTGTATTGAAATACATATACAAATTACACATAAAATAATGTAAATTTGAATGAAAATATATAAACATATGGACTTAAAATAACGTAAATTTGTATCAAATATTTATACAAAAAAAACATTAAATAATGAAAATATGTATAAAAAAATATATAGAAAACACAAATAAAATAATGTAAAATCGTATCAAAATAAATACAGAAAATATTAATAAAATAATGTAAATATGTATGAAAATTAAGATGCAAAATGCCCATAAAATAAAAATATAAATACGAAAAAACATAAAATATTTGATTTTGTATTAAAATAAATAGATATACAAAATACACATAAAATAAGCTAAATTTGAATTGAAATATATATCCAAAATACATAAAATAATGTAAATTTGTATCAAAATACTTATACAAATACACATATAATAACGTAAATTTGTATAAAAATATATAAACAAAATACACATTAAATAATGTAAATACGAATAAAAAAAATGTAAAAAATACACAAATAATCATGTAATTCGTATCAAAATAAATAGACAAAATAACAATAAAATAATGTAAATTTCTATGAGAAAACATATACAAAATACATAAATAACGCAAATATCAATAAAATATATATAATATAATATATTTTTATACATATTTAAAATATTTAATGTATATTTTGTATATATATATTTATCAAATTTACGTGATTTTATATGTATTTGTTATATATTTTCATACAAATTACATTATTTTATGTGAGTTTTGTATAGGTATTTCAATACAAATTTGCCTAACTTAATCTGGATTATGCATATCTAATTTCAAACAAATTTAAATGAGTGTAGTGTATATATGTATATATTTTTAAACAAATTGTAGTTATTTTATTTGTTTTTGTATATATATTTTCCTACAAATATACATTCTTTTATTGGAAATTTGTGTATTTAATTTTTACGAATTTACATTATTTTATGTGTATTTTGTATATATATTATTCTACGTATTTAAACTATTTTATGTGTATTTTATATATACATTTTCATAAAAATTTACGTTATTTTATTGTGTGTATTCGTATATATTTTGAAACATTTTATACAAATTCATGTTATTTTATGTGTATTTGTATATATATTTTCATACAAATTTATATTATTTTATGTGTATTCTTACATATATTTTATTACAAATTTACCTTATTTTATGTTTATTTTGTATATTTATTTCATTCAATTTTAAATTATTTAATGTGTATATTTGTATTTGTATTTAGGTTATTTTATATGTGTTTTCTATATATATTTTCATCCAAAATTACATTATTTTATTGTTATTTTCTTAATTTAACTCGATACGAATTTAGATTATTTCATAGGTATTTTGTATACATATTTTTATACTCATTTACATTATCTAATGTGTGTTTTGTATATATTTTTTTCTGCAAACTAATTTTATGTGCATTTTGTGTACATATATTTTATATAAACTTTAAACGTTATTTTATGTGTATTTTGTATATGTTTTCTCATACAAATTTACATTATTTAATTAGTTTTTGTTTATTTATTTTGATACGAATGACTTGATTATTGGTGTATTTTGTAAATATTTTATACGTATTTACATTACTTAATGTGTATTTTGTTTATATATTTTTTACAAATTTACGTTATTATATGTGTATTTGTTAAAATATTTTGAAACAATTTACTTTATTTTATGTATTTTGTATATATATTTCAATTCAAATTTAGCTTATTTTGTGTGTATTTTGTATATCTATTTTCATACAAATTTAATTACTTCTGTGTATTTTTGTATATAGTTTTATACAAATTTACGTTATTTTATGTGCATTTTGTATATTTATATTTATACAAATACATTCTCTTATTAGTATTTTGTTTATTTATATTTATACAATTTACATTATTTTATGTGTATTTTGTATACATTTTTGATTCGTATTTACTTAATTTTATTTGTATTTTGTATATATATATTTATAGAAATTTACGTTATTTTATGTGTATTCGTATATATTTTGAAACAAATTTACATTGTTTGATATGTTTTTTGCATATCTATTTCAATACAAATTTACCTTATTGTATGTGCATTTTGTATATTTATTTTAATACAAATTCAAATATTT
This sequence comes from Eriocheir sinensis, assembly GCF_024679095.1. Classification (NCBI taxonomy): domain Eukaryota; kingdom Metazoa; phylum Arthropoda; class Malacostraca; order Decapoda; family Varunidae; genus Eriocheir; species Eriocheir sinensis. The sequence continues at coordinate 444,740 of NW_026111613.1, read as the reverse complement.
TATGTGTATTTTGGTATATATAATTTTTAAAAAATGCGTTATTTTATAGGTATTTTGCATCTTAGTTTTCATACAAATGTACATTATTTTATTAATATTCTGTGTATATATTTTGATACGATTTTATATTATACTATTTGTGTTTTGTATATATTTTTTATACATATTTTCATTATTTAATGTGTATTTTTATATATATTTTATACAAATTAACGCTATTTTAAGTGTATTTGTTTATATAATTTCATCCAAATTTACATTATTTTAAGTGTATTTTGTATATGAATTTAAATACAAATTTACCTAATTTTATGTGTATTTTGTATATTTATTTTCATACAAATTCAAATTATTTTTGTGTTTTTTGTATATACATATGAGTAAATTTCTATGAAAATATATATTCAAAATACATATAAAATTATGTAAATAAGTATAAAAATATATATATCAAATACACCTAAAATAATGAAAATTCGTATCAAAATAAATAAACAAAATTCCGATAAAAGAACGTATATTTGTAGGAAAATAAATATACAAAATACACATAAAATTACGAAAATTTGAATAAGTATATACAAAAAACAAAAAATAAATTTCAATTTGTATGAAAATAGATATACAAAATACACATATAATTAGTTAAATTTGTATTTAAATACATGTACAAAATACATAAAATAATGTAAATTTGTATGAAATGAAAACAAATTCACATAAAATAACATACATTTGTATAAAATAGATATACAAAATATACATAGAATAATGTAAATCGTATCAAAATAAATACACAGAATATCAATAAAATAATGTAATTTTGTATGAAAATTAAGATGCAAAATACCCATAAAATAAAGGATATTTTTATAAAAATACATATACAAAAATACACATAGAATAATTAAATTTGTCTTAAAATTAATATACAAAATGCACGTACAATAAGATAAATTTGTGTTGAAAAAATATGCAAAATGCACATAATACAAAATATATTTGTTTCAAAATACATATACGAATACACATAAAATAACGTATATTTATATAGAAATAGATATACAAAATACACATAAAATATTGTAAATTTGTATAAAAATTAGGTAAATTTCTATTTAAATACATATACAAAATACACATAGAATAATGTAAATTTGAATGAAAATATATAAACAAATACACTTAAAATAACGTAAATTTGTATGAAATGTATATAGAAAATACACATTAAATAATGTAAATATGTATAAAAAAATATATACAAAACAAAAATAGAATAATGTAAAATAATATCAAAATAAATACAGAGTATTAATAAAATAATGTAAATTTGTATGAAAATAAAGATGCAAAATACCCATAAAACAACGCATTTTTTATGAAAACATATATACCAAAATACACATAAAATATTTAAATTTGTATTACAATAAATATAGAAAATGCACATACAATAAGGTAAATTTGTTTTGAAATAGATATGCAAAATACACATAAAACAATGTAAATTTGTTTCAAAATATATATACGAATACACATAAAATAACGTAGATTTCTATAAAAATATATATACAAAATACACATAAAATGAAGAAAATACGTATAAGAGAATGTATACAAAATACACATAAAATAATGTAAATTCATATCAAAATAAATAAACTAAATGCCAATAAAAGAATGTTTACTTGTATAAATATAAATATACAAAATACACATAAAATAACGTAAAATTGTATAAAACTATATACAAAAATAAACAAAAATAATTAAATTTGTATGAAAATAGATATACAAATGACACATAAAATAAGCTAAATTTGAATTGAAATAAATATAGAAAATACATAAAATAATGTAAATTTGTATCAAAATATATATTCAAATAAACATATATTAAAATTAATATAAAAAATGCGTATATAATAATTTAAATTTTTATTTAAAAAATATGCAACATACACGTTTACTCATACAAATTTATATTATTTTATTGGTATTTTGTTTATTTATTTTGATACGAATTACATGCTTATATGTGTATTTTGTACATATTTTTTTATACGTATTTACATTATTTAATGTGTATTTTGTTTATATATTTTCATACAAATTTACGTTATTATATGTGTATTTGTATAAATATTTTGATACAAATTTACTTTATTTCATGTATTTTGTATATATATTTCAATTCAAATTTAGCTTATTTTGTGTGTATTTTGTATATATTTTCATACAAATTTAATTACTTCTGTGTATTTTTGTATATAGTTTTATATAAATTTACGTTATTTTATGTGTATTTTGTATATTTATATTTATACAAATACACATTCTTTTATTGGTATTTTGTTTATTTATTTTGATACAATTTACATTATTTTATGTATTTTGTATACATTTTTTATACGTATTTACTTCATTTTATGTATTTTGTATATATATTTTATAAAAGCTACGTTATTATATGTGTATTCGTATATATATTTTGAAACAAATTTACATTGTTTTATATGTATTTTGCATATGTATTTCAATACAAATTTACCTTATTGTATGTGTTTTTAGTATATTTATTTTAATACAAATTTAATTTTTGATGTGTATTTTGGTATATATATTTTATAAAAAAAAATGCGTTATTTTATGGGTATTTTGCATCTTTATTTTCATACAAATTTACATTATTTTATTGATATTCTGTGTATTTATTTTGATACGATTTTACATTATTCTATTTGTGTTTTGTACATATTTTTTATACAAATTTACGTTATTTTAAGTGTATTTGTTTATGTATTTTCATTCAAATTTACATTATTTTATGTGAATTTTGTGTATGTATTTCAATACAAATTTACCTAATTTTATGTGTATTTTGTATATTTATTTTCATACAAATTTAAAATATTTTGTGTATTTTTGTATATATTTTGATACAAATTTAGGTTATTTTATGTGTATTTTGTATATCTATTTTCATACAAATACATTCTTTTATTGATATTTGTTTATTTATTTTGACATGAATTTTATGTAATTTGTTTTCATTTCATAAATTTACATTATTTTATGTGTATTTTGTACATGTATTTAAATACAAATTTAACTAATTATATGTGTATTTTGTATATCTATTTTCATACAAATTGAAATTTATTTTTTTGTTTTTTTGTATATATTTTTATTCAAAATTTCGTAATCTTATAAAATATATACCAAAAACCACATACAATATTTAAATTTGCATTGAAATAAATATACAAAATGCACATACAATAAAATAAATTTGTATTGAAAGAGATATGCAAAAATACATATAAAACAATGTAAATTTGTTTCAAAATATATATACGAATACAAATAAAAAAACGTAGATTTCTATAAAATATATATATACAAAATGCACATAAAAGTAAGTAAATACGTCTAATAAAATGTATAAACAATACACATAAAATAATGTAAATTAGAATTAAAATAAATAAACAAAATTCCAATAAAAGAATGTGTATTTGGATATATATAAATATACAAAATACACATACAAAATAAACATAAATAAAATGATTTGTAAAAAATATATGTACAAAATACACATAAAATAATGTAAATTTATATAAAATATATATACAAATACACATAAAATACCATGAATTTGTATAAAATATATATTCAAAATAAATATTAAATAATGTAAGCGTATAAAATATATATACAAATACAGATACAAAAAACACATCGAATAATTAAATTTGTATTAAAATTAATATACAAAATGCGTATATAATAAAGTAAATTTGAATTGAAAAATATGCAACATACACGTTTACTCATACAAATTTATATTATTTTATTGTTATTTTGTTTATTTATTTTGATACAATTACATGATTATATGTGTATTTTGTACATATTTTTATACTATTTACATTATTTAATGTGTATTTTGTTTATATATTTTCATACAAATTTACGTTATTATATGTGTATTTGTATAAATATTTTGATACAAATTTACTTTATTTCATGTATTTTGTATATATATTTCAATTCAAATTTAGCTTATTTCGTGTATATTTTGTATATATTTTCATACAAATTTAATTACTTCTATGTATTTTTGTATATAGTTTTATATAAATTTACGTTATTTTATGTATTTTGTATATTTATATTCATACAAATACACATTCTTTTATTGGTATTTTGTTTATTTATTTTGATACAATTTACATTATTTTATGTTCATATATATTTTATCAAATTTACATTATTTTATGTGTATTTGTTTATATATTTTCATACATATTTACACTATTTTATGTGTTTTTGTATATATATTTTCTACATATTTAAATTATTTTATGTGTATTTTGTATATACATTTTCATAAAAATTACGTTATTTTATTGTGTGTATAAGTATATATTTTGATACAAATTTTATACAAATTCATGTTATTTAATGTGTATTTGTATATATATTTTCATACAAATTTTAATTATTTTATGTGTATTTTCATATATTTCATTACAAATTTACCTTATTTTATGTTTTATTTTGTATATTTATTTCATTCAATTTTAAATTATTTTATGTGTATATTTGTATTTGTATTTAGGTTATTTTATGTATTTTGTATATATATTTTCATCCAAAATTACATTATTTTATTAGTATTTCTTAATTTAATTCGATGCAATTTAGATTATTTCATAGGTATTTGTATACATATTTTTACTCATTTACATTATCTAATGTGTGTTTTGTATATATATTTTATGTAAATTTATTTAATATTCATTTTTATACATATATTTTTATAGAAATTTGCGTTATTTTATGTATATAGTTTTATATAAATTTACGTTATTTTATGTACATTTTGTATATTTATATTTATACAAATACACATTTTTTTATTGGTATTTTGTTTATTTATATGTGTATTTTGTATATATTTTTTATACGTATTTACTTAATTTTATTTGTATTTTGTATATGTATTTTTATAAAAATCTACGTTATTTTATGTGTATTCGTATATATATTTTGAAACAAATTTACATTATTTTATATGTATTTTGCATATCTATTTCAATACAAATTTACCTTATTGTATGTGCATTTTGTATATTTATTTTAATACAAGTTCAAATATTTTATGTCTTTTGGTATCAATAATTTTATAAAAAATGCGTTATTTTATAGGTATTTTGCATCTTAATTTTCATTTTATATATACTTTGTATATATATTTTTATACGCTTTTACATTATTTAATATTTATTTTGAATATATATTTTTATACAAATTCATGGTATTTTATGTGTATTTGTATATATATTTTCATATAAATTTACATTATTTTATGTGTATTTTGTACATATATTTTATTACAAATCTACCTTATTTTATGTTTATTTTGTATGTGTATTTTGTATATTTATCTTTATCATAATACACATTTTTTATTGGTATTTTGTTTATTTATTTTAATTCAATTTACATTATTTTATGTACATTTTTTATACACGTATTTACTTAATTTTATGTGTATTTTGTATATATATTTTTATAGAAATCTACGTTTTTTATTTGTATTCGTATATATATTTTGAAACAAATTTACATTGTTTTATATGTATTTTTGCATATCTCTTTCAATACAAATTTACCTTATTGTATGTGCATTTTGTATATTTATTTCAATACAAATTTAAATATTTTATGTGTATTTTAGTATATATATTTTTATAAAATGCGCTATTTTATAGAATTTTGCATCTTTATTTTCATACAAATTTACATTATTTTATTAATATTCAGTGTATTTATTTTGATACGATTTACATTATTCTATTTGTTTTTGTATATACTTTTTATACATATTTACATTATTTAATGTGTATCTTGCATATATATTTTATACAAATTTATTATCTATTATCTATTTTCATACAAATACATTCTTTTCATGATGTTTTGTTAATTTATTTTGACACGAATTTACATTATTTGATATGTATTTTGTATATATATTTTTATACGTATTTACATAATTTCATATGTATTTTGTATATATATTTCTATAAAAATCTACTTTATTTTATGTGTATTCGTATATATATTTTGAAACAAATTTACATTGTTTTATATGTATTTTGAATATCTCTTTCAATACAAATTTACCTTACTGTATATGCATTTTTTATATTTATTTCAATACAAATTTAAATATTTTATGTGTATTTTGGTATATATATTTTTTAAATAAAATACGATAATTTTTGGAATTTTGCATCTTTATTTTCATACAAATTTACATTATTTTATTGATATTCTGTGTATTTATTTTGATACGATTTTACATTATTCTATTTGTTTTTGTATATATTTTTTTTATACACATTTACATTATTTAATGTGTATCTTGCATATATATTTTATACAAATTTACGTTATTTTAAGTGTATTTGTTTATATATTTTCATTCAAATTTACATTATTTGATGTGTATTTTGTATATGTATTTCAATACAAATTTACCTAATTTTATGTGTATTTTGTATATTTCTTTTCAAACAAATTTAAATTATTTTGTGTATTTTTTGTATATAGTTTTATACAAATTTAGGTTATTTATGTACGCATTTACATTATTTAGTGTGTGTTTTGTATATATATTTTTATGCTAATTTACTTTTATTTTATGTGCATTTTTGTACATATATTTTATATAAATTTGCGTTATTTGTATATGTTTTCTCATACAAATTTACATTATTTTATTGCTATTTTGTTTATTTATTTTGATACGAATTACATGATTATATGTGTATTTTGTACATATTTTTTATACGTATTTACATTACTTAATGTGTATTTTGTTAATATATTTTTAAACAAATCTACGTTATTATATGTATTTGTATAAATATTTTGATACAGATTTACATTATTTTATGTATTTTGTATGTACATTTCAATTCAAATTTAGCTTGTTCTAGCTGTATTTTGTATATATATTTTCATACAAGTTTAATAACTTCTGTGTATTTTTTATATAGTTTTATATAAATTTACGATATTTTATGTGTATTTTGTATATTTATATTTATACAAATACACTTTCTTTTACTAGTATTTTCTTTATTTATTTTGATACGATTTTTATCTGTATTTTGTAATCATTTTTTTTTACGTATTTACTTCATTTTATGTGTATTTTGTATATATTTTTATAGAAATCAACGTTATTTTATGTGTATTCGTATATATATTTTGAAACAAATTTACATTGTTTTATATGTATTTTGCATATCTATTTCAATACAAATTTACCTTACAGTATGTGCATTTTTTATATTTATTTTAATACAAATTTTAATATTTTATGTGTATTTTTGGTATATATATTTTTATAAAAAATGCGTTATTTTATGGCTATTTTGCATCTTTATTTTCATACAAATTTACATTATTTTATTAATATTCTGTGTATTTATTTTGATACGATTTTACATTATTCTATTTGTGTTTTGTATATATTTTTTTATACATATTTACATTATTTAATTAGTATTTTGTATATATATTTGATACAAATTTACGTTATTTTAAGTGTATATGTTTTAAATATTTTCATTCAAACTTCCATTATTTGATGTGCATTTTGTATATGTATTTCAATACAAATTTACCAAATTTTATGTGTATTTTGTATATTTATTTTCATACAAATTTAAATTATTTTTGTGTATTTTTGTATATAGTTTTATACAAACTTAGGTTATTTTATGAGTATTTTGTATATCTATTTTCATACAAATACACATTCTTTTATTGATATTTTGTTTATTTATTTTGACGAGAATTTAAATTATTTAATGTGTATTTTGTATATATATTTTTATACGTATTTACATCATTTCATGTGTATTTTATATATATTTCTATAGAAATCTACGTTATATTATGTGTACTCGTATATAGATTTTTAAACAAATTTACACTTTTATGTGTATTTTGCATATTTTTTCAATACAAATTTACCTTATTGTATATGCATTTTGTATATTAATTTTAATACAAATTTAATTATTCTATGTGTATTTTTGTATATGTATTTTATAAAAATATTATTTATTTTATGTGTATTTTGCATCTTTATTTTCATACAAATTTACGTTATTTTATTGATATTCTGCTCATTCATTTTGATACGATTTGACATTATTCTATGTGTATTTTGTAAATATTTTCATACAAATTTACGTTTTTTTGTGTGTATTTGTTTATATATTTTGACACAAATTTACAATATTTTATGGGTATTTTGTATATATATTTCAAAAGAAATTTACCTAGTTTTATGTGTATTTTGAATATCTATTTTCATACAAACTCAAATTATTTTTATGTATTTTTGTATATATTTCAATACAAATTTTAGTTATGTTATGTGTATTTTGTAAATCTATTTTCATTCAAATATATATTATTTTATTGGTATTTTGTTGATTTATATTGATGCGATTTACATTATTTTATATGTACTTTTTATATATATTTTTATACGCCATTACATTATTTTAAATTTATTTTGAATGTATAATTTTTACAAATTCATGGTATTTTATGTGTTGTATATATATTTTCATATAAATTTACATTATTTTATGTGTATTATGTACATATATTTCATTACAAATTTACCTTATTTTATGTTTATTTTGTATGTGTATTTTGTACATTTATATTTATACACGTTTACTCATACAAATTTATATTATTTTATTGGTATTTTGTTTATTTATTTTGATACGAATTACATGATTATATGTGTATTTTGTACACATTTTTTTATACGTATTTACATTATTTAATGTGTATTTTGTTTATATATTTTCATACAAATTTACGTTATTATATGTGTATTTGTATAAATATTTTGATACAATTTACTTTATTTCATGTATTTTGTATATATATTTCAATTCAAATTTAGCTTATTTTGTGTGTGTTTTGTATATATTTTCATACAAATTTAATTACTTCTGTGTATTTTTGTATATAGTTTTATATAAATTTACGTTATTTTATGTGTATTTTGTATATTTATATTTATACAAATACATTCTTTTATTAGTATTTTGTTTATTTATTTTGATACAATTTACATTATTTTATGTGTATTTTGTATACATTTTTATACGTATTTACTTCATTTTATGTGTATTTTGTATATATATTTTATAGAAATCTACGTTATTTTATGTGTATTCGTATACATATTTTGAAACAAATTTACATTGCTTTATATGTATTTTGCATATCTATTTCAATACAAATTTACCTTATTGTACATATAAAACAATGTAAATTTGTTTCAAAATATATTTACGAATACACATAAAATAACGTAGATTTCTATCAAAATATATATAAAATACACATAAAATTAAAATACGTATAAAAAATGTAAACAAAATAAATAAATTCACATAATAAATAAACAAAATACCAATAAATAACATAAAATAAAAATTTGTAATGAAATATATGTACAAAATACATAAAATAATGTAAATTTATATGAATATATATACAAATACACATAAAATACCATGAATTTGTATAAAATTATATGCAAATAAACATTAAATAATGTAAATGCGTATAAAAATATATATAAAAAGTACATATAAAATAATGTAAATTCGTATCAAAATAAAACAACAAAATAGCAATAAAATAGAATATGTTTGAATAAAAATTAATTTACAAAATACACATAACATAACTAAAATTTGTATTAAAATGTATAAAAATATACCCAGAAATAATTTTGATTTGAATGAAAATAGATATACAAAATACACATAAAACTAGGTAAATTTCTTTTGAATAATATATACAAAATACCCATAAAATATTGTAAATTTGTGTCAAAATATAACAAATACACATAAAATAACGTAAATTTGTATAAAATATATATACAAAATACACATAGAATAATGTCAAATCGTATCAAATGAATGAGAATATCAATAAAATAACGTAAATTTGTATGAAAATAAGATGCAAAATACCCATAAAATAAAGCATATTTTATAAAAAATATATAGAAAAATACACATAGAATAATTAAATTTGTATTAAAATTAATATACAAAATGCATATACAATAAATTTAAATTTGATTATATTAAATGAAATAAATATACAAAATAAACATAAAATAAGGTAAATTTGTAATAAAATATATGTAAGAATACACATAAAATAATATCAATTTGTATGAAAATATATATACAAATACACATAAAATAACATGAATTTGTATAAAATTTGTTTCAAAATATATACGAATACACACAATAAAATAACGTAAATTTTTAGGAAAATGTATATATAAAATACACATAAAATAATTTAAATACGTAGAAAAATATATATACAAAATACACATAAAACAATGTAAATTCGTAAAAAATTAAATACACAAAATTCCAATAAAAGAATGTATATTTGTAGGAAAATATATATACAAAAAACAAATAAAATAACTAAAATTTGTAAAAAATATATACAAAAATACACCAAAAAAATTTAAATTTGTTTGAAAATAGATATGCAAAATACGCATAAAGTTAGGCAAATTTGTATTGAAATACATATACAAAACTCACATAAAATAATGTAAATTTGTATGAAAATATATAAACAAATACATATAAAATCACGTAAATTTGGATAAAATATATATACAAAATATACATTAAATATTTTAAATATGTATAAAAATATATGATATTATATATATTTTTATTGATATTTGCGTTATTTATGTGTATTTTGTATATGTTTTCTCATAGAAATTTACATTATTTTATTGGTATTTTGTCTATTTATTTTGATACGAATTACATGATTATTTGTGTATTTTTTACATTTTTTTATACGTATTTACATTATTTAATGTGTATTTTGTTTATATATTTTTATGCAAATTTACGTTCTTATATGTGTATTTGTATAAGTATTTTGATACAAATTTACATTATTTTATGTTTTTTGTATATATATATTTCAATTCAAATTTAGATTATTTTATGTGTATTTTGTATATCTATTTACTTTAATACAAAATCAAATATTTTATGTTTTTTCATGTTATTTTATGGGTATTTTGCATCTTAATTTTCATACAAATTTACATTATTTTATTAATATTTTCTGTATTTATTTTGATACGATTTTACATTATTTTATTTGTGTTTTGTATATATTTTTTTTATACATATTTACATTATTTAATGTTTTTTTGTATATATATTTGATACAAATTTACGTTATTTTAAGTCTATATGTTTATATATTTTCATTCAAATTTACATTATTTTATGTGTATTTTGTATATGTATTTCAATACAAATTTACCTATTTTTATGTTTTTTGTATATTTATTTTCATACAAGTTTAAATTATTTTTGTGTATTTTTGTATATAGTTTTATACAAATTTAGGTTATTTTATGTGTATTTTGTATATCTATTTTCATACAAATACACATTCTTTTCATGATATTTTGTTTATTTATTTTGACACGAATTAACATTATTTAATGTGTATTTTGTATATATATTTGTGTACGTATTTACATTATTTCAAGTGTATTTTGTATATATATTTCTATAGAAATCTGCGTTATTTTATATGTATTCGAATATATATTTTGAAACAAATTTACATTGTTTTATGTGTATTTTGCATATTTTTTCAATACAAATTTACCTTATTGTATGTGCATTTTGTATATTAATTTTAATACAAATTTGATTAATCTATGTGTATTTTTGTATATGTATTTTATAAAAATATGTAATTAGTTAAATTTGTATTTAAATACATGTACAAAATACACATAAAATAATGTAAATTTGTATGAAATAAACAAATTACATAAAATAACGTACATTTGTATAAAATAGATATACAAAATAATTTTATGTATTTTGTATATTTATTTTCATACAAATTTAAATTATTTTTGTGTATTTTTGTATATAGTTTTATACAAATTTTATGAGTATTTTGTATATCTATTTTCATACAAATACACATTCTTTTATTGATATTTTGTTTATTTATTTTGACGAGAATTTAAATTATTTAATGTGTATTTTGTATATATATTTTTATACGTATTTACATCATTTCATGTGTATTTTGTATATATCTTTCTATAGAAATCTACGTTATATTATGTGTATTCGTAGATAGATTTTTAAACAAATTTACACTTTTATGTGTATTTTGCATATTTTTTCAATACAAATTTACCTTATTGTATATGCATTTTGTATATTAATTTTAATACAAATTTAATTATTCTATGTGTATTTTTGTATATGTATTTTATAAAAATATGCTTTATTTTATGGGTATTTTGCATCTTTATTTTCATACAAATTTACGTTATTTTATTGATATTCTGCTCATTCATTTTGATACGATTTGACATTATTCTATATGTATTTTGTATATATTTTTCAAACAAATTTACGTTATTTTATGTGTATTTGTTTATATATTCTGACACAAATTTACAATATTTTATGGGTATTTTGTATATATTTCAAAAGAAATTTACCTAGTTTTATGTATTTTGAATATCTATTTTCATACAAACTCAAATTATTTTATGTATTTTGTATATATTTCAATACAAATTTTAGTTATGTTATGTGTATTTTGTAAATCTTTTTTCATTCAAATATATATTATTTTATTGGTATTTTGTTGATTTATATTGATACATATTTACATTATTTTATATGTACTTTTTTTATATATTTTATACGCATTTACATTATTTAATATTTATTTTGAATATATAATTTTATACAAATTCATGGTATTTTATGTGTATTTGTATATATATTTTCATATAAATTTACATTATTTTATGTGTATTTTGTACATATATTTCATTACAAATTTACCTTATTTTATGTTTATTTTATATGTGTATTTTGTACATTTATATATATACAAATACTCATTCTTTTATTGGTATTTTGTTTATTTATTTTGTTTCGAATTTACATTATTTTATGTGTATTTTGTTTACATTTTTTATACGTATTTACTTAATTTTATGTGTATTTTGTATATATATTTTTATAGAAATCTACGTTATTTTATGTGTATTCGTATATATATTTTGAAACAAATTTACTTTGTTTTATATGTATTTTTGCATATCTCTTTCAATAGAAGTTTACCTTATTGTATGTGCATTTTGTATATTTATTTCAATACAAATTTAAATATTTTATGTGTATTTTGGTTTATATATTTTTATAAGAAATGCGCTATTTGATGAGTATTTTGCATCTTTATTTTCATACAAATTTACATTATTTTATTAATATTCGGTGTATTTATTTTGATACGATCTTACATTATTCTATTTGTTTTTTGTATATATTTTTTTATACATATTTACATTATTTAATGTATATCTTGCATATATATTTCATACAAATTTATTATCTATTATTTATTTTCATACAAATACACATTCTTTTCATGATATTTTGTTTATTTATTTTGACACGAATTTACATTACTTAATTTGTATTATATATATATATATATATATTTTTATACGTATTTACATAATTTCATGTGTATTTTGTATATATATTTCTATAGAAATCTACGTTATTTTATGTGTATTCGTATATATATTTTGAAACAAATTTACAATGTTTTATTTGTATTTTGCGTTTTTTTTCAATACAAATTTACCTTATTGTATGTGTGCATTTTGTATATTAATTTTAATACAAATTTAATTATTCTATGTGTATTTTTGTATATGTATTAAAAAAAAAATGCTTTATCTTATGGGTATTTTGCATCTTTTTTTTTCATACAAATTTAAATTATTTTATTGATATTCTGTGTACTTATTTTGATACGATTTTACATTATTCTATGTATAACAAAAATAAATACAGAATACACAAAAATAGATATGCAAAATACATATAAACAATGTAAATTTGCTTCAAAATATATACACGAATAAACATGACATAGGAATTTTGAATCTTAATTTTCATACAAATTTACATTATTTTATTAATATTTTCTGTATTTATTTTGATACGATTTTACATTATTTCATTTGTGTTTTGTATATATTTTTTTATACATATTTACATTATTTAATGTGTTTTTTGTATATATATTTGATACCAATTTACGTTATTTTAAGTCTATATGTTTATATATTTTCATTTAAATTTACATTATTTTATGTGTATTTTGATATGTATTTCAATACAAATTTACCTAATTTTATATTTTTTGTATATTTATTTTCATACAAGTTTAAATTATTTTTGTTTATTTTTGTACATAGTTTTACACAAATTTAGGTTATTTTATGTGTTTTTTGTATATCTATTTTCATACAAATACACATTCTTTTCATATTTTTTTTATTTATTTTGACACGAATTAACATTATTTAATGTGTATTTTGTATATATATTTTTATACGTATTTACATTATTTCAAGTGTATTTTGTATATATATTTCTATAGAAATCTACGTTATTTTATGTGTATTCGTATATATATTTTGAAACAAATTTACATTGTTTATGTGTATTTTTCATAATTTTTCAATAAAAATTTACATTATTGTGTGTGCATTTTGTTTATTAATTTTAATACAAATTTGATTAGTCTATGTGTATTTTTGTGTATGTATCTTTATAAAAATATGCTTTATTTTATGGGTATTTTGCATCTTTATTTTCATACAAATTTACATTATTTTATTGATATTCTGTGTATTTATTTGGTATGATTTTACATTATTCTATGTGTATTTTGTATATATATTTTATATAAAATGTATTTGTTTTCATTTCATACAAATCTACATTATTTTATGTGTTTTTTGTACATGTATTTAAATACAAATTTAACTAGTTATATGTGTATTTTGTATATCTATTTTGTATGTATATTTTCATAGAAATTTACTCTATTTTATGAGTATTCATATATATATTTTGATACAAATTTACATTATTGATGTGTATTTTGCATATCTATTTCAATACAAATTTTCTTTATTGTACGTGCATTTTGTATATTTATTTTAATACAAATTTAATTATTTTATATGTATTTTTATATATATTTTTATGCAAATATGCGTTATTATATGGATATTTTGCAGCTTTATTTTCATACAAATTTACATTATTTTATTGATATTCTCTTTATTTATTTTGATACGATTTAACATTATTCTATGTGTATTTTGTATATATATTTTATCCAAATTTACATTATTTTATGTGTATTTTGTATATACATTTTCATAAAAAATTTACGTTATTTTCTTGTGTGTATTCGTATATATTTTTAAACAAATTTTATACAAATTCATGTTATTTGATGTGTATTTGTATATATATATTTTCATACAAATTTACATTATTTTATTTGTATTTTTCATATATTTCATTACAAATTTACCTTATTTTATGTTTATTTTGTATATTTATTTCATTCAATTTTAAATTATTTTATGTGTATATTTTTATTTGTATTTAGGTTATTTTATGTATTTTGTATATATTTTCATCCAAAATTACATTATTATATTAGTATTTTCTTAATTTAATTCGATACAATTTAGATTATTTCATAGGTATTTTGTATACATATTTTTATACTCATTTACATTATCTAATGTGTGTTTTGTATATATATTTTTATGCAAATTTATTTTATGTTCATTTTTGTACATATATTTTTATAGAAATTTGCGTTATTTTATGTATAGTTTTATATAAATTTACGTTATTTTATGTGCATTTTGTATATTTATATTTATACAAATACACATTCTTTTATTGCTATATTGTTTATTTATATTTATACAATTTACATTATTTTATGTGTATTTTGTATACATTTTTTATACGTATTTACTTAATTTTATGTGTATTTTGTATGTATTTTATAGAAATCTACGTTATTTTATGTGTATTCTTATATATATTTTGAAACAAATTTACATTATTTTATATGTATTTTGCATATCTATTTCAATACAAATTTACCTTATTGTATGTGCATTTTGTATATTTATTTTGATACAAATTCAAATATTTTATGTGTATTTTGGTATCAATAATTTTATAAAAATGCGTTATTTTATAGGTATTTTGCATCTTAATTTTCATACAAATTTACATTATTTTATTAATATTCTGTGTGTATATTTTGATACGATTTTACATTATTCTGTTTGTGTTTTGTATATATTTTTTATACATACTTACATTATTTAATGTGTATTTTGTATATATATTTCATACAAATTTACGTTATTATATGTGTATTTGTTTATATATTTTCTTTCAAATTTACATTATTTTATGTGTATTTTGTATATGTATTTCAATAGAAATTAACCTAATTTTATGTGTATTTTGTATATTTCTTTTCATACAAATTTAAATTATTTTTGTGTATTTTTGTATATAGTTTTATACAAATTTAGGTTATTTTATGTACGCATTTACATTATTTAATGTGTGTTTTGTATATATATTTTATCAAAGTTACTTTATTTTACGTTCATTTTGGACATATATTTTGATAGAAATTAGCGTTATTTTATATGTATTTGTATATGTTTTCTCATACAAATTTACATTATTTTATTGCTATTTTGTTTATTTAGTTTGATACGAATTACATGATTATATGTATATTTTGTACATATTTTTTATACGTATTTACATTACTTAATGTGTATTTTGTTTATATATTTTTAAACAAATCTACGTTATTATATGTATTTTTATAAATATTTTGATACAAATTTACATTATTTTATGTATTTTGTATATCTATTTCAATACAGATTTACCTTATTGTATGTATTTTGTATATTTATTTTAATACAAATAATTTTTTTGTGTATTTTTGTATATATATTTAAAAAAATGCGTTATTTTATGGGTATTTTGCTTCTTTATTTTCATACAAATTTACATTATTTTATTAATATTCTGTGTATTTATTTTGATACGATTTTACATTATTCTATTTGTGTTTTGTATATATTTTTTATACAAATTTACGTTATTTTAAGTGTATTTGTTTATGTATTTTCATTCAAATTTACAGTATTTTATGTGTATTTTGTATATGTATTTCAATACAAATTTACCTAATTTTATGTGTATTTTGTATATTTATTTTCATACAAATTTAAATTATTTTGTGTATTTTTGTATATAGTTTTATACAAATTTATGTTATCTTATGTGTATTTTGTATATTTATTTTCATACAAATACACATTCTTTTATAAACATTTTATTTATTTTTGACATAATTTACATTATTTAATGTGTATTTTGTATATATATTTTATACGTATTTACATCCTTTCATGTGTATTTTGTATATTTATAAAAATGCGTTATTTTATGGTATTTTGCATCTTTATTTTCATACAAATTTACATTATTTTATTTACATTCTGTGTATTTATTTTAATACGATTTTACATTATTCTCTTTGTGTTTTGTATATATATTTTTATACATATTTACATTATTTAATAGTATTTTTTTATATATTTTATACAAATTTATATTAATTTAAGTGTATTTGTTTATATATTTTCATTCAAATTTACATTATTTTATGTGTATTTTGTATATGTATTTCTTTACAAATTTACCTAATTTTATGTGTATTTTGTATATTTATTTTCATACAAATTTAACTTATTTTGAGTATTTTTATATATAGTTTTATACAAATTTACGTTATTTTATGTGTATTTTGTATATGTATTTTCATACAAATACACATTCTTTTATTGATATTTTAATTATTTATTTTGACACGAATTTACATTATTTAATGTGTATTTTGTATATATATTTTTATACGTATTTACAAAATTTCATGTGTATTTTGTATATATATTTCTATAGAAATCTACGTTATTTTATGTGTATTCGTATATATATTTTGAAACAAATCTACATTATTTTATGTGTATTTTGTATATATATTTCATTATAAATTTGCCTTATTTTAAGTTTATTTTTATATCTATTTTCATTCAAATTCAAATCATTTTATGTATATATTTATTTGTATTTACGTTATTTTATGTATTTTCTATATATATTTTCATTCAAAATTACATTATTTTATCGGTATTTTGTTCATTTATTTCGATGCAATTTAGATTATTTCATGTATTTTCTATACATATACATATAGAGTAAATTTCTGTGAAAATATATATTCAAAATACATATAAAATTATGTAAATACACACAATTAATTTCAATTTGTATGAAAATAGATATACAAAATACACATATAATTAGTTAAATTTGTATTTAAATACATGTACAAAATTCACATAAAATAATGTAAATTTGTATGAAATGAAAACAAATTCACATAAAATAACGTACATTGGTATAAAATAGATATACAAAATATACATAGAATAATGTAAAATCGTATCAAAATAAATACACAGAATATCAATAAAATAATGTAATTTTGTATGAAAATAAAGATGCAAAATACCCATAAAATAAAGCATATTTTTATAAAAATACAAATACAAAATACACATAGAATAGCTAAATTTGTATTAAAATTAATATACAAAATGCACGTACAATAAGGTAAATTTGTATTGAAAAAATATGCAAAATGCACATAAAACAATGTATATTTGTTTCAAAATATATATACGAATACACATAAAATAACGTATATTTATAGAAATATATATACAAAATACACAAGAAATGACGTAAATACGTATAAAAATATATATACAATACACATTAAATAATGTAAATTCGCATCAAAATAAATAAACAAAATATCAATAAAAGAATGTATTTGTATGAAAATATATACAAAATACACATAAAATATTGTAAATTGTATAAAACTCTATACAAAATACACAAAATAATTTAAATTTGTATAAAATATATATAAAAAATACACATGAAATTAGGTAAATTTCTATTGAAATACATATACAAAATACATAAAATAATGTAAATTTGAATAAAATATATAAACAAATACATAAAATAACGAAATTTGTATGAAATATATATAGAAAATACACATTAAATAATGTAAATATGTATAAAAAAAATATATACAAAACACAAATAGAATAATGTAAAATAGTATCAAAATAAATACACAGAATATTAATAAAATAATGTAAATTTGTATGAAAATAAAGATGCAAAATACCCATAAAACAACGCATTTTTTTATGAAAATATATATACCAAAATGCACATAAAATATTTAAATTTGTATTACAATAAATATACAAAATGCACATACAATAAGGTAAATTTGTATTGAAATAGATATGCAAAATACATATAAAACAATGTAAATTTGTTTCAAAATATACATACGAATACACATAAAATAACGTAAATTTCTATAAAATATATATACAAAATACACATAAAATGAAGTAAATACGTATAAGAAAATGTATACAAAATACACATAAAATAATGTAAATTCGTATCAAAATAAATAAACTAAATGCCAATAAAAGAATGTTTACTTGTATAAATATAAATATACAAAATACACATAAAATAACGTAAAATTGTATAAAACTATATACAAAAATAAACAAAAATAATTAAATTTGTATGAAAATAGATATACAAAAGACACATAAAATAAGCTAAATTTGAATTGAAATAAATATAGAAAATACATAAAATAATGTAAATTTGTATCAAAATATATATTCAAATACACATAATAACGTAAATTTGTATAAAAAATATAAACAAAATACACATTAAATAATGTAAATACGTATAAAAGATATGTACGTAATGTAAAAATTTATAAAATTAAAGATGCAATATACCCATAAAATAACTCATATTTAAAAAAAATATATACAAAAATACACATAAAATAATTGAATTTGTGTTAAAATAAATATACAAAATACACATACAATAAGGTAGATTTTTATTGAAATAGATATGCAAAAAACACATAAAATAATGAAATTTTTTATCAAAATATATACGAATACACACAATAAAATTACGTAAATTTTTATGAAAATATATATACAAAATACACATAAAATAATGTAAATACATAGAAAAATATATATACAAAATACACATAAAATAATGTAAATTCGTATCAAAATAAATAAACAAAATTTCCTCTAAAAGAATGTGTATGTGTAGGAAAATATATATACAAAATACAAATAAATAAAAAAATTGTATAAAATAATACAAAAATACACAAAAATAATTTAAATTTGTTTGAAAATAGATATGCAAAATACAAATGAAATTAGGCAAATTTTTTATTGAAATACATATACAAAATACACATAAAATAATGTAAATTTGTATGAAAATATATAAACAAATACACATAAGATAACGTAAATTTCCATAAAATATATGTACAAAATATACATTAAATAATGTAAATATGTCTAAAAATATATATACAAAATACACAGAATAACGTAAAATCGTATCAAAATAAATAAACAGACAATCAATAAAATAATGTAAATTTGTATGAAAATAAAGATGCAAAATACCCATATAATAACGCATATTTGTTTAAAAATATATATACAAAAATACACATAAAATAATTAAATTTGCATCAAAATAAATATACAAAAGAATATACAATAAAGAAAATTTGTATTGAAATAGATATGCGAAATACACATAAATAATGTAAATTTGTATCAAAATATATATACGAATACACATAAAATAGAGTAAATTTCTATGAAAATATATATTCAAAATACATATAAAATTATGTAAATAAGTATAAAAATATATATATCAAATACACCTAAAATAATGAAAACTCGTATCAAAATAAATAAACAAAATTCCGATAAAAGAACGTATATTTGTAGGAAAATAAATATACAAAATTCACATAAAATTACGAAAATTTGAATAAAAATATATACTAAAATACACAAAATTAATTTCAATTTGTATGAAAATAGATATACATAATACACATATAATTAGTTAAATTTGTATTTAAATACATGTACAAAATACACATAAAATAATGTAAATTTGTATGAAATGAAAACAAATTCACATAAAATAACGTTCATTTGTATGAAATATATATACAAAATATACATAGAATAATGTAAAATCGTATCAAAATAAATACACAGAATATCAATAAAATAATGTAAATTTGTATGAAAATAAAGATGCAAAATACCCATAAAATAAAGCATTTTTTATGAAAATACATATACAAAATACACATAGAATAATTAAATTTGTATTAAAATTAATATACAAAATGCACGTACAATAAGGTAAATTTATATTGAAAAAATATGCAAAATGCACATAAAACAATGTATATTTGTTTCAAAATATATATACGAATACACATAAAATAACATATATTTCTATAGAAATATATATACAAAATACACATGAAATGACGTAAATACGTATAAAATATATATACACAATACACATTAAATAATGTGAATTCGCGTCAAAATAAATAAACAAAATGTCAATAAAAAATGTGTATTTGTATGAAAATAGATATACAAAATACACATAAAATATTTTAAATTTATATAAAACTCTTTTATAAAATATATATACCAAAATAATAAAATTTTAAATTTGTATTACAATAAATATACAAAATGCACATACAATAAGGTAGATTTATATTGAAATAGATATGCTAAATACATATAAAACAATGTAAATTTGCTTCAAAATATATATACCAATACACATAAAATAACGTAGATTACTATAAAAATATATATACAAAATACACATTAAATGAAGTAAATACGTATAAGAAAATGTATACAAAGTACACATAAAATAATTAAATTTGTATTAAAATAAATATACAAAATACACATACAATAAGGTAAATCTATATTGAAATAGATATGCAAAATAAACATAAAATAATGTAAATTTGTATCAAATCATATACGAATACACACAATAAAATAACGTAAATTTTTATGAAAATATATATAAAAAATACACAAAATAATGTAAATACGTAGAAAAATATATATACAAAATACACATAAAATTATGTAAATTCTTATGAAAATAAATGAACAAAATTCCACTAAAAGAATGTATATTTGTAGGAAAATATAAATACAAAATACAAATAAAATAACTAAAATATATAATGTTTGAAAATAGATATGCAAAATACACATAAAATTAGGCAAATCTGTATTGAAATACATATACAAATTACACATAAAATATTGTAAATTTGTATGAAAATATATAAACAAATACACATAAAATAGCGTAAATTTATATAAAATATATATACAAAATATACATTAAATAATGTAAATGTGTATAAAATATATATACAAAATACACATAGAATAATGTAAAATCGTATCAAAATAAATAAACAGAATATCAATAAAATAATGTAAATTTGTATGAAAATAAAGATGCAAAATACCCAAATAATAACGCATATTTTTACAAAAATACACATAAAATAATTAAATTTGTATTAAAATAAATATACAAAATACACATACAATATGGTAAATTTGTATTGAAATAGATATGCAAAATAAACATAAATAATGTAAATTTGTATCAAAATATATATACGAATACCCATAAAATAGAGTAAATTTCTATGAAAATATATATTCAAAACACAAATAAAATGATATAAATAAGTATAAAATATACATATCAAATACACCTAAAATAATGTAAATTCGTATAAAATAAATAAACAAAATTACGATAAAAGATGCAAGATACACATTAAATAATGTAAATATGTATAAAAAAAAATATTAACAAAA
Source organism: Eriocheir sinensis (assembly GCF_024679095.1). Lineage (NCBI taxonomy): Eukaryota > Metazoa > Arthropoda > Malacostraca > Decapoda > Varunidae > Eriocheir > Eriocheir sinensis. The sequence goes on along the minus strand of NW_026111613.1, from coordinate 421,717 downwards.
AACAAATAGAATAATGTAAAAGCGTATCAAAATAAATACACAGAATATTAATAAAATAATGTAAATTTGTATGAAAATAAAGATGCAAAATTCCCATAAAATAGCGCATTTTTAAAAAAAATATATATACCAAAATACACATAAAATATATAAATTTCTATTACAATAAATATACAAAATGTTCATACAATAAGGTAAATTTGTATTGAAAGATATGCAAAAATACATATAAAACAATGTAAATTTCTTTCATAATATATATACGAAAACACATAAAATAACGTAGATTTCTATGAAAATATATATACAAAATACATATAAAATTAAGTAAATACGTATAAAAAAATGTATACAAAAATACACATAAAATAAAGTAAAATTGTTTCAATAAAAAAAAACAGAATATAAATAAAATAATGTAAATTTGTATGAAATAAAAATGCAAAATACCCATAAAATAAAGCATATTTTTATAAAAATACATATACAAAAATACACATAGCATAATTAAATTTGTATTAAAATTAATATACAAAATGCATATACAATAAGGTAAATTTGTATTGAAAAATATAGCAAAATACACATGAAACAGTGTAAATTTATTTCAAAATCTATATACGAATACTCATAAATCAACGTAGATTTTTATAGAAATATATATACAAAATACACATCAAATGATGTAAATACGTATAAAAATATATATATATATATAAATATATATATATATATATATATATATATATATATATATATATATATATATATATATATATATATATATTTATATATATATATATATATATATATATATAAATATATAAATATATAAATAATGTAAATTCGCGTCAAAATAAATAAACAAAACATCAATAAAAGAATGTGTATTTGTATGAAAATAGATATACAATATACACATAAAATCACCTAAATTTGTATAAAACTATATACAAAAATACAGAAAATAATTTTAATTTGTATGAAAATAAATATACAAAATACACATAAAAGTAGGTAAATTTGTATTGAAATACATTTACAAAATACACATAAAATAATGTAAATTTGAATGAAAATATATAAACAAATACACTTAAAATAACGTAAATTTGTATAAAATATATATAAAAAATACACATTAAATAATGTAAATATGTAAAAAAATATATACAGAACACAAATAGAATAATACAAAATCGTATCAAAATAAATACACAGAATATTAATAAAATAATGTAAATTTGTATGAAAATTAAGATGCAAAATACCCATAAAATAACGCATTTTTTATAAAAATATTTATACCAAGACACACATAAAATATTTGAATTTGTATTAAAATAAATATACAAAATGCACATACAATAAGGTAAATTTGTATTGAAATAGATATGCAAAATACATATAAAACCATGTAAATTTTTTTTTTAAAATATATATAAGAATACACATAAAATAACGTAGATTTCTATGAAAATAAATATACAAAATACACATAAAATGAAGTAAGTACGTATAAAAAAAGGTATACAAAATACACATAAAATAATGTAAACTCGTATCAAAATAAATAAACAAAATACTAATAAAAGAAAGTGTATTGTATATATATAAATTTACAAAATACAAATAAAATAACGTAAATTTATATAAAACTATATGCAAAATACACAAAGTAATTAAATTTGTGTGAAAATAGATATACAAAATACATGTGTATTTTGTATATTTATTCATACAAATTAAGTATTTTGTTTATTTTTATATATTTTCATACAAATTTTCGTTATTTAATGTATTTGTATATTTATTTTCTACAAATATACGTTCTTTTATCTGAATTTTGTTTATTGAATTTGAAACAATTTACCTTATTTTGTATATCTATTTTCATACAAATTAAAATACTTCTGTGTATTTTGTATATAGTTTATATAAATTTACGTTATTTTATGTATTTTGTATATTATATTTATACAAATACACATTCTTTATTGGTATTTTGTATATTTATTTGATACAATTTACATTATTTATGTATTTTGTATACATTTTTATACGTATTTACTTCATTTTATGTGTATTTTGTATATATATTTTATAAATCTACGTTATTTGTGTATTCGTATATATATTTGAAACAAATTTACATTGTTTTATATATTTTGCATATCTATTTCAATACAAATTTACCTTATTGTATGTGTTTTGTATATTTATTTTAATACAAATTTAATTTTTGATGTGTATTTTGGTATATATATTTTATAAATAAAAAAATGCGTTATTTTATGTATTTTTATAAATATTTTGATACAAATCTACATTATTTATGTATTTTGTATATACATTTCAATTCAAATTTAGCTTATTTTATCTGTATTTTGTATATCTATTTTCATACAATTTAATTACTTCTGTGTATTTTTGTATATAGTTTATACAAATTTACGTTATTTATATGTATTTTATATATTATATTTATACAAATACATTCTTTTATTGGTATTTTGTTTATTTATTTTGATACAATTTACATTATTTTATGTATATTTTGTATACATTTTCTTATACGTATTTACTTCATTTTATGTGTATTTTGTATATATTTTATACAAATCTACGTTATTTTATGTGTATTCGTATATATATTTTGAAACAAATTTACATTGTTTTATATGTATTGCATATCTATTTCAATACAGATTTACCTTATTGTATGTATTTTGTATATTTATTTTAATACAAATTAATTTTTCATGTGTATTTTGGTATATATATTTTATAAAAATGCGTTATTTAATGGGTATTTTGCATCTTTATTTTCATACAAATTTACATTGTTTTATTAATATTCTGTGTATTTATTTTGATACGATTTTTATATTATATGTGTTTTGTGTTTATATTTTTATATATATTTTATTTATTTAATGTGTATTTTGTATATTTTAAAACAAATTTACGTTATTTTATGCGCATCTGTTAAAATATTTTGATACAAATTTACATTATTTTATGTATTTTGTATATATATTTCAATACAAATTTAGTTTATTTTATGTATATTTTGTATATCTATTTTCATTTGTATCAAAATAAATAAACAAAATAGCAATAAAATAATGTAAATTTGTATGAGAAAACATATACAAATACACATAAAATAACGCAATTTTTTTAAAAAATATATGTACAAAAATGCACATAAAATAAAGTAAATTTGCAAATTTGTATTGAAATAGATATGCAAAATACATATAAAACAATGTAAATTTGTTTCAAAATATATATACGAATACACATAAGATAAAGTAGATTTCTATAAACATATATACAAAATACACATAAAATGAAGTAAATACGTATAAAAAATGAATACAAAAAGTACATAAAAATCGTATCAAAATAAATAAACAAAATACCAGTAAAAGAATGTGTATTTGTAAAAATTTAAATATACAAAATACACATAAAATATCGTAAATTTGTATAAAACTATATACAAAAATACACAGAAGTAATTAAATTTGTATGAAAATATATATACAAAATACAGCTAAAATAAGCTAAATTTGAATTGAAATGTACATACAAAATACATAAAATAATGTAAATCTGTATCAAAATATTTATACAAATACATATAATAACGTAGATTTGTTTAAAAATATATAAACAAAATACACATTAAGTAATGTAAATACGTATAAAAATATGTACAAAATACACATATAATCATGTAATTCGTATCAAAATAAATAAACAAAATAGCAATAAAATAATGTAAATTTGTATGAGAAAACATATACAAATAATGCAAATTTCTATAAAAATATATGTACCAAAATGCACATAAAATAAAGTAAATTTGCAAAAAAATATAGATACAAAACACACACTAAATAATGTAAATGCGTACACAAAATAACCTAAATTTGTATAAAACTATATACAAAATACACAAAAATAATTTAAATTTGTTTGAAAAGAAATATACAAAATAAACATAAAATTAGGTAAATTTGTATTGAAATACATATACAAAATACACATCAAATAATGTAAATTTGAATGAAAATATATAAACAAATACACTTAAAATAACGTAAATTTGTATAAAATATATATGCAAGATACACATTAAATAATGTAAATATGTATAAAAAATATATAAAAAAAACAAATAGAACAATAAAAAATCGTATCAAAATAAATACAAAGAATATCAATAAAATAATGTAAATTTGTATGAAAATAAAGATGCAAAATTCCCATAAAATAGCGCATTTTTTATAAAAATATATATACCAAAATAGACATAAAATATTTAAATTTGTATTCAAATAAATATACAAAATGCACATACAGTAAGGTAAATTTGTATTGAAAGAGATATTCAAAAATACATATAAAACAATGTAAATTTGTTTCAAAATATATATACGAATACACATAAAAAAGTTGATTTCTATAGAAATATATATACAAAATACATATGAAATTATGTAAATACGTATAAAAATATATATACAAAATACATATCAAATAATGTAAATTCGTGTCAAAATAAATAAACAAAATATCATGAAAAGAATGTGTATTTGTATGAAAATAGATAATAGATAATAAATTTGTATAAAATATATATGCAAGATACACATTAAATAATGTAAATATGTATAAAAAAAAGTATATACAAAAAAAAATAGAATAATGTAACATCGTATCAAAATAAATACACCGAATATTAATAAAATAATGTAAATTTGTATGAAAATAAAGATGCAAAATTCCCATAAAATAGCGCATTTCTTATAAAATATATATACCAAAATACACATAAAATATTTAAATTTGCATTGAAATAAATATACAAAATGCACATACAATAAGGTAAATTTGTATTGAAAGAGATATGCAAAAATACATATAAAACAATGTAAATTTGTTTCAAAATATATATACGAATACAAATAAAAAAACGTAGATTTCTATAAAAATATATATACAAAATACACATAAAATTAAGTAAATACGTATAAAAAATGTATACAAAATACACATAAAATAATGTAATTTCGAATTAAAATAAATGTAAATTTGAATGAAAATATAAAAACAAATACACTTAAAATAACGTAAATTTGTATAAAATATATGCAAGATACACATTAAATAATGTAAATGTGTATAAAAAAATATATACAAAAAACAAATAGAATAATGTAAAATCGTATCAAAATAAATACACAGAATATCAATAAAATAATGTAAATTTGTATGAAAATAAAGATGCAAAATTCCCAAAAATTATCGCATTTTTTTTTAGATATATATACCAAAATACACATAAAATATTAAAATTTGTATTGAAATAAATAAACAAAAAGCATATACAGAAAATAAAAGTTGTATTAAAAGAGATATTCAAAAATACATATAAAACAATCTAAATTTGTTTAAAAATATATATACTAAGACACATAAAAAAATAGATTTCTATAAATATATATACAAAATACATATGAAATTATGTAAATACGTATAAAATATATATACAAAATACATATCAAATAATGTAAATTCGTGTCAAAATAAATAAACAAAATATCATGAAAAGAATGTGTATTTGTATGAAAATAGATAATAGATAATAAATTTGTATAAAATATATATGCAAGATACACATTAAATAATGTAAATATGTATAAAAAATATATACAAAAAACAAATAGAATAATGTAAAATCGTATCAAAATAAATACACCGAATATTAATAAAATAATGTAAATTTGTATGAAAATAAAGATGCAAAATTCCCATAAAATAGCGCATTTCTTATAAAAATATATATACCAAAATACACATAAAATATTTAAATTTGTATTGAAATAAATATACAAAATGCATATACAATAAGGTAAATTTGTATTGAAAGATATGCAAAAATACATATAAAACAATGTAAATTTGTTTCAAAATATATATACGAATACAAATAAAAAATGTAGATTTCTATAAAAATATATATACAAAATACACATAAAATTAAGTAAATACGTATAAAAAATGTATACAAAATACACATAAAATAATGTAAATTCAATTAAAATAAATAAACAAAATATCAATAAAAGAATGTATTTGGATAAATATAAATATACAAAATACAAATAAACATAAAATAATAAATTTGTAATAAAATATATGTACAAAATACACATTAAATAATGTAAATTTATATAAAAATATATATACAAATACACAAATAGAATAATGTAAATTCGTATCAAAATAAATACACCGAATATATATAAAATAATGTAAATTTATGAAAATAGATGCAAAATACCTATAAAATAACGCATTTTATAAAATTATATACCAAAATACACATAAATATTTAAATTTGTATTGAAATAAATATACAAAATGCACATACAATAAGGTAAATTTGTAAAGATATGAAAATACATATAAAACAATGTAAATTTGTTTCAAAATATATATACGAATACACATAAAATAACGTAGATTTCTATAAATATATATACAAAATACATAAAATGATGTAAATACGTTTAAACAATATATATAAAATACACATAAAATAATGTAAATTCGTATAAAAATAAATATACAAAATAGCAATAAAAGAATGTGTATTTGTATGAAAATAAATGTACAAAATACACATGAAATAACGTAAATTTGTATAAAACTATATACAAAAATACACATAAAATAATTTTTATTTGTATGAAAATAAATATACAAAAGACACATAATAATGTAAATTTGTATATAAATAGATATAAAAAAAACACATAAAATAATGTAAATTTTGTATCAAAATATATATGCAAATACACATAAAATAACGTAATTTTGTATAAAATATATATACAAAATACACATAAATAATGTAAATTTGTATAAAAAATATACAAAATACATAAATAATCATGTAATTGTATTAAAATAAATATACAAAATACAATAAAATAATGTAAATTTGTATGAAATATATATACAAAATACATATAATAACAAGGTAAATATAATAAAATATATATAATATAATATATTTTTATGAAACAAATATTTACATTATGTATTTGTGTATATATATTTATCAGAAATTTATATGTATTTATTTATATGTATTCATACAAATGTTACATGTATTTTTATGTGATTTATATATATTTACATTTAATTTTGTATTTTTATATATACAATTTTAGATACTATACATTTTTTGTATATATATTTTTACTCTAAATATACATTCTATTTTAATTTTTACAGGAATGTGTTATTTAATATTTTTACATTTACATTATTTATATATTATTTATATACATTTTCATAAAAATTTACGTTATTTTATTTATGTGTATTCTTATATATTTTCATTATATACATACATTCTATGTTATTTTATGTGTATTTGTACATATACTCATACAATTATATTATTTGTATTCTTATATATATTGTACAAGATTTACCTTATTTTTATATTTATTTCTTATATTTATTTCATTCAATTTTAAATTATTTAATGTATTAATTGTATTTAGGTTTATTTTATATGTGTTTTCTATATATATTTTCATCAAAATTATTATTTATTTATTTATTTTCTTAATTTAACTCGATACGAATTTAGAATTATTTCATAGGTATTTTGTATACATATTTTATACTCATTTACATTATCTAATGTGTGTTTGTATATATATTGTTTATGCAAACTAATTTTATGTGCATTTTTTGTACATATATTTTATAAAACTTAAACTTTATTTTATGTGTATTTTGTATATGTTTTCTCATACAAATTTACATTATTTATTTAGTTTTTGTTTATTTATTTTGATACAGTATGACTTGAGTTATTGGGTGTATTTTGTAAATATTTTTTTTACGTATTTCCATTGTAATGTGTATTTTGTTTATATTTTTTACAAATTTACGTTATTATATTGTTATTTGTTAAAATATTTTGAAACAATTTACTTTATTTTTGTATTATTTTTGTATATATATTTCAATTCAAATTTAGCTTATTTTGTGTTGTATTTTGTATATCTATTTTCAATACAAATTTAATTACTTCTGTATATTTTTTGTATATAATTTATACAAATTTACGTTATTTTATGTGCATTTTGTATATTTATATTTAAACAAATACACATTCTCTTATTGGAATTTTGTTTATTTATATTTATACAGATTTACATTATTTTATGTGTATTTATACATTTTGATTCATATTTACTTAATTTTATTTATTTTGTTATATATATATATATATATATATATATATATATATATATATATATATATATATATATATATATATATATATACATATATATATATATATATATATATATATATATATATATATATATAAAAGAAATCCCCGTTATTTTTATGTGTATTCGTAAATATATTTTGAAACAAATTTGCATTGTTTTATATATTTTTTGCATATCTATTTCAATACAAATTTACCTTATTGTATGTGCATTTGTATATTTGTTTAATACAATTTCAAATTTTTTATGTGTATTTTGAGTATATATAATTTATAAAAAATGCACGTTTATTTTATAGGTATTTTCCATCTTTATTTTCGCCTGAAATGTACATTTTGTTAATAATTCTTATATATATTGTTAATTTATATTATACACTATTAATTTTATACATATTACTAAATTGACCCAATATTATTATTTTTTATATATATTTTTTATACAAATCTTTGACGTCATTAGGGTGTATTTGTTTATATAATTTCATTCAAATTTACATTATTTAAGTTATTTGTATATGTATTCAATACAAATTTACCCCTAATTTTATGTGCATTTGTATATTTATTTTCATACAAATTTAAATTGACACGTGTTTTTTTTTGTATATACATATAAATAAATTTCTATGAAAATATATATTCAAAATACATATAAAGGTATGTAAATATTTAAAAATATATGTAAATACATCTAAAAAAGGAAATTCTTATCAAAATAAATAAACAAAATTCCGATAAAAGAACGTATATTTGTAGGAAAATAAATATACAAAATACATAAATTACGAGCTTTACAAAGTACTTTAAAAAACAAAAAATAAATTCAATTTGTATGAAAATAGATATACAAAATACATATAATTAGCTAAATTTCTGTTTAGAAATACATGTACAAAATACTGTAAAATAATGTAAATTTGTTTGAAATGAAAACAAATTCACATAAAATAACCTACATTTGTATAAATAGAAATTTTAAAATATACATAGAATAATGTAAAATCGTATCAAAATAAATACAGAATATCAATAAAATAATGTAAATTTATTGTGAAAGTAAAGATGCAAATACCCATAAAATTAAGCATATTTTTTAAAAATATATACAAGAATACACATAGAATATTGAATTTATTAAATTATTATACAAAATGCTGATACAATAAAGAAGGAAATTTATTATTGAAAAAAAATATAAGATGCACATAAAACAATGTATATTTGTTTTAAAATATATATAAATACATATAATAGCATTATATTTCTGTAAATATATATAAAATACACATGAAGTACGTAATACGTATAAAATATATACACAACATTAATAATGTAAATTCGCATCAAAATAAATAAACAAGTATCGTAAAATATTATTTGTATGAATGGTCTACAAAATACACATAAAATATTGTAATTTTAGCCTTAAAACTCTATTAAAATACAAAACAATTTAGAATTTGTATAAAAATATATATACAAAATACACATAAAACTAGTTAAATTTCTTGATACATATACAAAATACACATAAAATAATGAATTTAAATGAAAATATATAATAAATACTTAAAATAACTTAAATTTGTATGAAATATATGTAAATACTTACATTAAATAATGTAAATATGTATAAAAAATAATACCCGAAATACTAAATAGAATAATGTAAAATAGTATCAAAAATAAATACAGAATATTAATAAAATAATGTAAATTTGTGTAAAGAAAATAAAAGATGCAAAATACTTATAAAACAACGCATTTTTTATGAAAATATATACAAAAATACACATAAAATAATTTAATTCGTATTTACAATAAATATACAAAAATGCACTTTAGCCTAAGGTAAAATAGTGACATTGAAATAGTATGCAAAATACATAAAACAATGTAAAATTTGTTTCAAAAATATATATAATGAAATACACACAAAAATAACGTAGATTTCGATAAAATACACATACAAATAATAAATGAAGTAAATACGTATAAGAAATATATACAAAAATACACATAAAATGATGTAAATGTATCAAGAAAATGTATGTAAAATACTTACATAAAAATAATGTAAACTCGTATCAAAATAAATAAACTGAAATGCCAATAAGAGTAATGTTTACTTTGTATAATATAAATATACAAAATACATATAAAATAACGTAAATTGTATAAAACTATATACAAAAATAAGCAAAAATAATTAAATTTGTATGAAAATAGATACACAAAGACATAAAATAAGATAAATTTGAATTGAAATAAATATAGAAAATACATAAAATAATGTAAATTTTATATCAAAATATATATTCAAATACACATATATTAAATTAATATAATAAAATGCGTATATAATAAAATTAAATTGTATTGAAAAAATATGCAACATACACGTTTACTCATACAAATTTATATTATTTTATTGGTATTTTGTTTATTTATTGATACGAATTACATAGATTATATGTGTATTTTGTACATATTTCTTTATACGTATTTGCATTATTTAATGTGTATTTTATTTATATTTCATACAAGTTTACGTTATATATATTTTGTATAAATATTTTGATAAATTTTGCTTTATTTCTCATGTATTTTGTATATATATTTCAATTCAAATTTAGCTTATTTTTATTGGTATTATATTTATGGTATATATTTTCATACAATAATCTCTTTATTACTTCTGTGTATTTTGGTATATAGTTTATATAAATTTAGATTATTTTTATGTGTATTTTGTATATTTATATTTATACAAATACACATTCTTTTTAATTAGCATTATTTTGTTTTATTTATTTCCCCAATACAGTTTACATTATTTTATGTTATTATTTATTCTACAATGGCCTTCTTTTTTTATGCACTTGTTTCCCACTATACGTATTGCCATTTTACTTCATTTTTATCATGTATTTTTGTATATATATATATATATATATATATATATATATATATATATATATATATATATATATATATATATATATATATATTTTTATAGAAATCTACGTTATTTTATGTATTGTCAATCTCTTCGTATATATATTTGAAACAAATTTACATTGTTTTATATGTATTTTGCATATCTATTTTAGAAACAAGTTTACCTTATTTATGCTTTCTTTTTGGATATTTATTTTAATACAAATTTATTTTGATATGTGTATTTGTTTGATGTATATATATTTTATAAATAAAAAAATGCATTGTTTTATGGTATTTGCTTCTTTATTTTCTATACAAATGTTACATTATTTTATTAATATTCACAGTTGTATTTATTTTGATACGATTTTACATTATTCTATTTGTGTTTTGTACATATTTTTTTATACAAATTTACGTTATTTTAAATAACATATATTTGTTTATGTATTTTCATTCAAATTTGCATTATTTATATATTAATATTTTGTGTATGTATTTCAATTCAAATTACCTAATTTTATGTGTATTTTGTATATTGTTTTGCATACAAATTTAAAGCCATATTTTGTGTATTTTTGTATATAAGATTTGATACTAAATTTGGGATTTATTTTGCTGTGTATTTTGTATATCTATTTTCATACAAATACACATTCTTTTATCATAATATTTTGTTTTATTTTATTTTTGACCATGAATTTTACATGTAATTTATTTTCATTTCGCTACAAATTTACATTTATTTTATAATGTATTTTGTACATGTATTTAAATACAAATTTAACTAATTATGTGTGTTATTTTGTATATCTATTTACCATACTGAAATTGAAATTTGTTTTTGTTTTTTGTGTTTTTGTATATTTTTATTCAAATTTTTCGTAATCTTATAAAAATAGTTATACCAAAATACACATAAAATATTGAAATTTACGTTAAATAAATGCTTTAAAAATGCACCTGTATATCAAAATAATTTGACAGCAATTGACGAAGATATGCAAAAAAATACATATAAAACAAAAGGTAAATTTAATTTCAAAATATATATACTGAATACCAAATAAAAGCATGGAAATTTTCTATAAAATATATATATACAAAATACACATAAGATTAAATAAATACGTATATAAAAATGTATACAAATACACATAAAATAATGTGTAAATTCAATTAAAATAAAATAAACAAAATACCAAACAAAAGAATGTGTATTTGAATAAATATAAAGCCTGAAAATACAAAATACCAAACAAACATAAAATAAGGTATGGTTGTAAAAATAAAATATGTGTACTAAATGGCACATAAAATAATAGCAGAATTTATAAAAATATATATAAATACACATAAAATACCCCATGAATTTGTATAAAATATATATCAAAATATTATTAAATAATGTAAAGCGTATAAAAATATATACAAATACGCATAAAATAATGTAAATACGTATCCAATATAATCAACAAAAACACCAATAGAATAATACATATTCAGATGAAATAAGTTACAAATACACATAACATAACTAAAATTTATTAAAAATATATACCAAAAATACATAGAAATAATTTGAGTTTGTGTGAAATTAGATATACAAAATACTACATAAAACTAGGTAAATTTCTTTTCAAATGTATATACAAAATACCCATAAAATATGAATTTGTGTCAAAATGTAACCAAATACACACTTAAAATAACGTAAATTTGTATGAAAAATATATACAAAATACATAGAATAATGTCTGATTCGTATCAAAATGAATAGGCAGAATATCAATAGTAAGTATCAAATTTGTGAAAATAAAGATGCAAAATACCCAAAAATAAAAGCATATGTTTATACTGAAATACAGATACAAAAATACACATCGAATAATTAAGTGTATTATTAAAAATTAATATACAAAATGCGTATATAATAAAAGGTAAATTTGTATTGAAAAAATATGCAACATACACGTTTACTCATACAAATTTATATTATTTTTAATTATTTTGTTTTATTTATTCTGATACGAATTACATGAAGTTATATGATTATTATTTGTACATATTTTATATTTCTTATACGTATTTACATTATTTAATGTGTATTTTGTTTATATATTTTCATACAAATCTACGTTATTATATATGTATTTATATATAAATATTTTGATACAAATTTACTTTATTTCATGTATTTTGTATATATATTTCAATTCAAATTTAGCTTATTTTAGCTGTATTTTGTATATATATTTTCATACAAATTTAATTACCTGTGTATTTTGTATATATATTTTCATAGAAATCTACGGTATTTTATGTGTATTTTGTATATTTATATTTATACAAATACACATTCTTTTATTAGTATTTTGTTTATTTATTTTGATACGAGTTTACATTATTTTATGTGTATTTTGTATACATTTTTTTATACGTATTTACTTCATTTTATATGTATTTTGTATATATATTTTTTATAGAAATCTACGTTATTTTATGTGTATTCGTATATATATTTTCAAACAAATTTACATTGTCTTATATGTATTTTGCATATCTATTTCAATACAAATTTACCTTATTGTATGTATTTTGTATATTTATTTTAATACATGATTTAAATATTTTATGTGTGTTTTGGTATATATATTTCATAAAAATGCGTTATTTTATGGGTATTTTGCATCTTTATTTTCATACAAATTTACATTATTTTATTAATATTCTGTATTTATTTTGATATATTTTACATTATTCATTTGTGTTTTGTATATATTCTTTTTATACATATTTACATTATTTAATGTGTATTTTATATATATTTTATACAAATTTACGTTATTTTAAGTGTATTTGTTTATATTTTCATTCAATTTGTTATTTTATGTGTATTTTATTGTGTATATTTCAATAGAAATTTAACTAGTTTGATGTGTATTTTGTATATATATTTTATACAAATTTAAATTATTTTGTGTATTTTATTTTTTTTTAATATTTTTCATTTCAAATTTACATTATTTTATGTTATATTATATATATTTAATAGAAAATTTAACTGAATTTGAGCCTTATTTGTATATATATATTTTTATACTAGTAAGTGTTTTGTATTTTGCTGTGAAAGTTTTGCGCCAAATTTACACAATAGTATATTAAGCCATATTTTGTATATCTATTTTCATACAAATCACATTCTTTTTATTAGTAATTTACATTTATTTATTTTGATACAAATTTACATTATTTAATGTTATGTATTTATGTATATATATTTTATACGTATTTACATAGTCCTTATAGTATGTGTGCATTTGTATATGTAATTTTTAATACACAAATTTAATTATTCTATGTGTATTTTACCATATATGTATTTTTAAAAAAATATATACTTTATCTTATAAATTGTTTGCATCTTTATAGCAGGCTTTCATACAAATTTAAATTATTTTGTTGATATACTGTTGTACTTATTTTGATGCGATTTTACATTGATGTATAACAAAAATAAATACAGAATACACAAAATAGATATGCAAAATACATATAAACAATGCTAAATTTGTTTCCAAAATATATACGAATCACACATGAAATGAATGAATTTCTTTATAAAAGCATATATATGTACAAAATACACATAAGAATAAACAAAATACGTATAAAAAATGTATACAAAATACGCATAAAACAATGTAAATTAGTATCAAAATAAATGAAATAAAATGCCAATAAAAGAATGTGTGTTGTATAATATATATACAAAATGCACATTAAATAATATAAGAGTTGTTTAAAGGCTATACAGAAATGCACATGAAATGATGTTAATGCGTATATAAAAATGTATAAATAAAATACACATTAAATAAAATGTAAATTCAACGTCCAAATAAATAAACAAAATATCAATAAGAGAATGTGTATTGTGTTACTAGCAAAATGGATATACAAAATGCACATAAACAACACAAATTTGTATCCAAACTATATACAAAAATACTTTTTAAAATATTTTAAATTTGTGTGAAAATAAATATATACAAAATACATAAAATTAGGTAGTTGGGGCCATGATACATACACCAAAATACACATAAAAATAATGGCATGAATTTACCAGATAAACTACATTATCAAATACGCCCAAAATAACGTAAATACAGCGTAAAAATATATATATAAAACACAAATGAAATAATGTAGAAATCGTACCATCAATACGATATTAATAAAATAATGAGAGCTATTTGAAGCTCAAAATACCCATAAAATAACGCATTTTTTTATTTACTATAAATTATATGCAAAATACATTCGAAAGAATTAGAAATTTGTATCTGAAAATAAATATACAAAACTTATCTAATAAGAATGAAATTTGTGTAATGAATATACCAGAAATACATATAAAACAATATGAAATTCCCAATTTCAAGTATTTCTGATACAAATTTAGGATTATTTTATGTATTATTTTGTCATATCAATTTTTCATAAAAATACACATTCCTCTTATTGATATTTTGTTTTATTTATTTTGACGCAATTTACATTATTTAATGTGTATTTTTGTTTATATATTTTTATACGTATTAACATCATTTCATGTGTATTTTGTATAGTTTAAACAAATTTATATTATTTAATGTGTATTTGTATATATATATTTATACAAATACACATTACTTTTATTCAGTATTTTGTTTTATTTATTTTGATACTAATTTACATTATTTATGTGTATTTTGTATACATTTTTATATAATATTTACTTAATTTTTTATGTGCCCATTTTTGTATATATATTTTTTATAAAAATCTACCTTTATTTCATGTGTATTCAATATATATATTTTGAAACAAAATTTACACATTGTTTTATGTATGTATTTTTATATATCTATATTTTGTGTATTACTATTATTTATTTTATGGTATGACATAGAATAATGTAAAATCATGTCAAAATAAGTACACAATACTATCAATAAAAATAATTTAAATTTGTATGAAGAAAATAAAAGATACAAATATACCCATAAAGATAAAGCTATATTTTTTAAAAAGCCGCCTACATAAAATACACATAGAATAATTAAATTTGTATTAAAATTAATGAGAGTTTTTATACATTACAATATTATTTATGTGTATTTTGTACATCTATTTTTCATGTACAAATACCACATTCTTTTAATTCAAATAATTTGTTTATTTATTGCAGTGATAAATTTACATTATTTAATGTGTTATTGTATATATATATTTTTATACGTATTTACGTAATCCTTATATGGTAATGTATGTGCATTTTATATTAATTTTAATACAATTTAATTATTCTAATATGTATTTTTGTATATAATGTTTTAAAAAATATAACACTTTTATCTTATAGGTATTTTGCATCTTTATTTTCATACAAATTTAAATTATTTTATTGATATACTGTGTACTTAATTTTGATGCAGTTTTTACGTGTTGATTCTGTATAACAAAATAAATACATGAAATACACAAAATAGATATACCAAGAAATACATATAAACAATAATAATTCATTTCAAAATATATATACGAATACACATGAAATAAGGTGAATTTCACATAAAAATATATATACAAAATACACATAAAATTAAGTAAATACATTATAAAAATGTATACAATGCATACACATAAATAATGAAATTATGCATTAGTACCAAAATAAATAAACAAAATATAATGATATTGTGTTTGTATAAATATATATATACAAAATACACATTAAATAATATAAATTTGTTTAAAACTATACAAAATACACATGAAATGATGTTAATACGTATAAAAATATATAAACAAAATACTACATTAAATAATGTAAATTCAGCGTCCAAAATAAATAAACAAAAATATCAATAGGGTATATTTTTAGCAAAACGAAAATACCATAATACACATAAAATACCAACCTAAATTTGTGCAATCAAACTATATACTAAAAATACACAAAAATATTTTAAATTTGTGTAAATAAATATACAAATACTACATAAAATTGAGTAAATTTGTATTGAGATTCATACACAAAATACACATAAAATAATGTAGGATTTGAATGAAAATACATTTATCAAATACACTTAAAATAACGTAATTTGTATAAAAAATATGCTTACCAAACTGCAAAATAGAATAATGTGAATAATCGTATCAAAATGTCAATGCACAGATTATTAATAAAATAATGTAGAATTTGTTTTGAAAATAAAAAGCAAAATACCCATGTAAAATAACGCATTTTTTTTCTTTATAAATTATATACCAAAAAACACATCAACGAAAAAATTAAATTTGTATCAAAATAAATATACAAAAAGCACATACCAATAAAAGGTAAATTTGTATTGAAATAGATATGCAAAATACGCATATAAAGGCAATGTTATTTGATAAATATTCCAAAATAATATATACGTAAATAAAATGGTTCTAAAAATAACGTTGATTTCTGTAAAAATATATATATATAATATATATATATATATATATATATATATAATAATATATATATATATATATATGTATATATATATGTATATATATATGTATATATATATATATATACAAAATACATATAAAATGGAAGTAAATACGTATAAAAAATGTATACAAAATACACATAAAATAATGTAAATTCATTGTCAAAATATAAATAAACAAACAATTAATAGTAAAGAATGTATAGTTTGATATGAATGTAGAAATATACAAAATACACATAAAATAACTGTAAATTTATATAAAAACTATATACAAAATACACAGACGTAATTAAATTTGTTGTGAAAATATATACAAAATACACATAAAATAAGCTAAATTTCCAGATTGAATATATATACAAAAATACGCATAAAATAAAATGAAATTTGTATCAAAATATATAATGCAAATACATATAATAACGTAAATTTGTATGAAAATATATAAATACAATATTACATTAATGAATATCAATTCCTATCAAAATGAATAATGTACAAAATACACCACATACTCAATCGTAGCAATTAAGTATCAAAATAGATGAAACAAAATACCAATAAATAATATAAATTTGTATACAGTAAACATGAATAATTTTTGCATATTTTCATTAATATACAAATTACGTATATAATATAGGTCGCATTTGTATTGAAAAATATATACACGTAATTTTAATACAAATTTAATTATTTTATTGTTATTTCATGTCTATTTATTTTTTGATACGAATTACATGATTATATGTGTATTTTGTTACATATTTATTATACGTATTTACATTATTTAATGTGATATTTTGCTCATATATTTTCAATTGCAATTTACATTATTATATGTGTATTGTATAAATATTTTCATACAAATTTACGTTATTTATGTATTCTGTATATATTTCAATTCAAATTTAGCTTATTTTATTTTAGCATATATTTTCATACAAATTTAATTTTACTTGTGTATTTTATGTATATAGTTTTATATAAATTTACGTTATTTTATGTGTATTTTGTATATTTATATTTATACAAATACATTCTTTTATTGGTATATTGTTTATTTATTTTATAAATACGAATTTACATTATT
The DNA here is from genome assembly GCF_024679095.1 of Eriocheir sinensis. Lineage (NCBI taxonomy): Eukaryota > Metazoa > Arthropoda > Malacostraca > Decapoda > Varunidae > Eriocheir > Eriocheir sinensis. Next base: position 402,798 of record NW_026111613.1, on the reverse strand, counting down.
TATGTGTCTACGTATATATTTTTAATATGTACACTTAATTTTATGTGTATTTTACATGTATTTTATAGAAATCTACGTTATTTTGTGTATTAAATATATATTTTCAAAACAAATTTACATTATTTTATATGTATTTTTCATATCTATTTCATACAAATTTTATTTGTATGTGTTTTTTGTATATATTTTTAATACAAATTTAAATATATTATTTTATTAGTATTTTGTTGATTTATATTGATACAATTTACATTATTTTATATGTACTTTGTATATATATTTATACGCTTTTACATTATTTAATATTTATTTTGAATAATTATTTTATACAAATTCATAGTATTTTATGTGTATTTGTATATATATTTTCATATAAATTTACATTATTTTATGTATTATTTGTACATATATTTTATTACAAATCTACCTTATTTTATGTTTATTTTGTATGTGTATTTTGTATATTTATATTTGTCAAATACACATTCTTTTTAATGTATATTTTTGTTTATTTATTTTAATTCAATTTACATTATTTTATGTGTATTTTGTATATTTTTTATACGTATTTACTTAATTTTATGTGTATTTTTGTATATATATTTTTATAGAAATCTACGTTTTTATTTGTATTCATATATATTTTGAAACAAATTTACATTGTTTTATATGTATTTTGCATATCTCTTTCAATACAAATTTACCTTATTGTATGTGCATTTTGTATATTTATTTCAATACAAATTTAAATATTTTATGTGTATTTTGGTATATATATTTTTATAAAATGCGCTATTTTATAGAATTTTGCATCTTTATTTTCATACAAATTTACATTATTTTATTAATATTCGGTGTATTTATTTGATACAATTTACATTATTCTATTTGTTTTTGTATATACTTTTTTATACATATTTACATTATTTAATAGTATCTTGCATATATATTTTATACAAATTTATTATCTATTATCTATTTATACAAATACACATTCTTTTCATGATATTTTGTTTATTTATTTTGACACGAATTTACATTATTTGATATGTATTTTGTATATATATTTTTATACGTATTTACATAATTTCATCTTTATTTTGTATATATATATATTTCTATAGAAATCTACTTTATTTTATGTGTATTCGTATATATATTTTGAAACAAATTTACATTGTTTTATATATGTATTTTTGAATATCTCTTTCAATACAAATTTACCTTACTGTATATGCATTTTGTATATTTATTTCAATACAAATTTAAATATTTTATGTATATTTTGGTATATATATTTTTATAAAAAATGCGATAATTTTTCTGAATTTTGCATTTTTATTTTCATACAAATTTACATTATTTTATTGATAATCTGTGTATTTATTTTGGTACGATTTTACATTATTCTATTTGTTTTTTTGTATATATTTTTTATACACATTTACATTATTTAATGTGTATCTTGCATATATATTTAATACAAATTGACGTTATTTTAAGTGTATTTGTTTATATATTTTCATTCAAATTTACATTTATTTTAATTCAAGTATTATTTTATGTGTATTTTGTATACATTTTTTATACGTATTTACTTAATTTTATGTGTATTTTGTATATATATTTTATACAAATTTACGTTTTTTATTTGTATTCGTATATATATTTTGAAACAAATTTACATTGTTTTATATGTATTTTTGCATATCTCTTTCAATACAATTTACCTTTTATTGTATGTGCATTTTGTATATTTATTTCAATACAAATTTAAATATTTATATGTATTTTGGTATATATATTTTTATAAAATGCGCTATTTGTATAATTTTGCATCTTTATTTTCATACAAATTTACATTATTTTATTAATATTCAGTGTATTTATTTTGATACGATGTTACATTATTCTATTTGTTTTTGTATATACTTTTTATACATATTTACATTATTTAATGTGTATCTTGCATATATATTTTATACAAATTTATTATCTATTATCTATTTTCATACAAATACATTCTTTTAATGATATTTTGTTTATTTATTTTGACACGAATTTACATTATTTAATGTGTATTTTGTATATATATTTTTATACGTATTTACATAATTTCATGTGTATTTTGTATATATATTTATATATAAATATAATTTATTTTATTTTTATTATTATATATATTTTTAAAAAAATTTAAATTGTTTTATATGTATTTTTGAATATCTCTTTCAATACAAATTTACCTTACTGTATATGCATTTTGTATATTTATTTCAATACAAATTTAAATATTTTATGTGTATTTTGGTAAATATATTTTATAAAATGCGATAATTTTTGAATTTTGCATCTTTATTTTCATACAAATTTACATTATTTTATTGATATTCTGTATTTATTTTGATACGATTTTACATTATTATATTTGTTTTTTTATATATATATATTTATTATACATATTTACATTATTTAATGTGTATCTTGCATATATATTTTATACAAATTTACGTTATTTTAAGTGTATTTGTTTATATATTTTCATTCAAATTTACATTATTTGATATGTATTTTGTATATGTATTTCAATACAAATTTACCTAATTTTATGTGTATTTTGTATATTTCTTTTCAAACAAATTTAAATTATTTTTTGTGTATTTTTGTATATAGTTTTATACAAATTTAGGTTATTTTATGTACGCATTTACATTATTTAGTGTGTGTTTTGTATATATATTTTTTTGCAAATTTACTTTATTTTATGTGCATTTTTGTACATATATTTTTATAGAAATTTGCGTTATTTGTATATGTTTTCTCATACAAATTTACATTATTTTATTGCTATTTTGTTTATTTATTTTGATACGAATTACATGATTATATGTGTATTTTGTACATATTTTTATACGTATTTACATTACTTAATGTGTATTTTGTTTATATATTTTTAAACAAATCTACGTTATTATATGTATTTGTATAAATATTTTGATACAGATTTACATTATTTTATGTATTTTGTATGTACATTTCAATTCAAATTTAGCTTATTTTAGCTGTATTTTGTATATATATTTTCATACAAATTTAATTACTTCTGTGTATTTATTTTTGTATATAGTTTTATACAAATTTACGATATTTATGTGTATTTTGTATATTTATATTTTACAAATACATTCTTTTACTATTATTTTGTTTATTTATTTTGATACGATTTTATGTATTTTTGTATTCATTTTTTATACGTATTTACTTCATTTTATGTGTATTTTGTATATATTTTTATAGAAATCTACGTTATTTTATGTGTATTCGTATATATATTTTGAAACAAATTTACATTGTTTTATATGTATTTTGCATATCTATTTCAATACAAATTTGCAAATTTACTTTATTTTATGTGCATTTTTGTACATATATTTTTTTTTAAATTTGCGTTATTTTATGTGTATTTGTATATGTTTTCTCATACAAATTTACATTATTTTATTGCTATTTTGTTTATTTATTTTGATACAAATGAAAATAGATATACAAAATATACATAAAATAAACTAAATTTGTATTGAAATATATATACAAAATACATAAAATAATGTAAATTTGTATCAAAATATTTTAACAGATGCGCATAAAATAACGTAAATTTGTTCAAAACTATACAAAATACACATTAAATAATGTAAATATGTATAAAAAAATATATACAAAACACAAATACAATAATGTAAAATCGTATCAAAATAAATACACAGAATATTAATAAAAGAAAGTAAATTTGTATGAAAATAAAGATGCAAAATACCCATTAAATAACGCATTTTTTATAAAAATATACCAAAATACACATGAAAAAATTAATTTGTATTAAAATAAATATACAAAATACACATACAATAAGGTAAATCTGTATTGAAATAGATATGCAAAATACATATAAAACAATGTAAATTTGTTTCAAAATATATATACGAATACACATAAAATAACGTAGATTTGTATAAAAATATATATACAAAATACACATAAAATGAAGTAAATACGTATAAGAAAATGTATACAAAATACACATAAAATAATGTAAATTCGTATCAAAATAAATAAACAAAATACCAATAAAAGAATGTGTATTTGTATAAATATAAATATACAAAATACACATAAAATAACGTAAATTTGTATAAAACTATATACAAAAATACACAGAAGTAATTAAATTCGAATGAAAATAGATATACAAAATACAGATAAAATAAGCTAAATTTGAATTGAAATGTATATACAAAATACATAAAATAGTGTAGATTTGTATGAAAATATTTATAAAAATACCCATAAAATAACGCATTTTTTTATTTATAAAAATATATATACCAAAATACACATCAAAAAATTAAATTTGTATTAAAATAAATATACAAAAAACACATACAATAAGGTAAATTTGTATTGAAATAGATATGCAAAATACATATAAAACAATGTAAATTTGTTTCAAATTATATATACGAATACACATAAAATAACGTAGATTTCTATAAAAATATATATACAAAATACACATAAAATGAAGTAAATACGTATAAAAATATAAATACACATAAAATAATGTAAATTCGTATCAAATAAATATACAAAATACCAATAAAAGAATGTGTGTTGTATAAATATAAATATACAAAATACACATAAAATAACGTAAATTTATATAAAACTATATACAAAATACACAAGTATTTTAATTTGTATGAAAATCGATATACAAAATAAGGTAAATTTGTTTCAAATTCAATAAACAAAATTCACATAAATGAACGTATATTTGTAGAAAAAATAAATATACAAAATACACATTAAATAACGAAAATTTGTATGAAAATATATAAAAAAATAAACAAAATAATTTCACTTTGTATGAAACTAAATATCCAAACTACACATGTATTTTGTATATCTATTCACACAAATTAATTACTTTTTGTATTTTGCATATAGTTTATATAAATTTACGTTATTTATTATATTGTATATATATATATATATATATATACAATACACATTCTTTTATTAGTATTTTGTTTATTTATTTTGATACGACTTTACATTATTTTATGTGTATTTTGTATACCTTTTTTTATACGTATTTACTTCATATTATGTACTTTGTATATTTATTTTCATAGAAATCTACTTTATTTTATGTGTATTCGTATATATATTTTGAAAAAAAATTACATGGTTTTATATGTATTTTGCATATCTATTTCAATACAAATTTACCTTATTGTATGTGCATTTTGTATATTTATTTTAATACAAATTCAAATATTTTATGTGTGTCTTGGTATATATATTTTTATAAAAAATGCGTTATTTATGGGTATTTTGCATCTTAATTTTCATACAAATTTACATTATTTTATTAATATTCTGTGTATTTATTTTGATACGATTTTATATTATTCTATTTGTGTTTTGTATATATTCTTTTATACATATTTACATTATTTAATGTGTATTTTGATTATATATTTCATACAAATTTACGTTATTTTAAGTGTATTTGTTTATATATTTTCATTCAAATTTACATTATTTTATGTGTATTTTGTAAATGTATTTCAATACAAATTTACCTAATTTTATGTGTATTTTGTATATTTATTTTCATACAAATTAAAATTATTTTTGTGTATTTTTGTATATAGTTTTATACAAATTTAGGTGATTTTATGTGTATATTGTATATCTATTTTCATACAAATACACATTTCTTTTATTGATATTTTTTTATTTACTTTGACATGAATTTACATTATTTAATGTGTATTATATATATATATATATATATATATATATATATATATATATATATATATATATATATATATATATATATATATATATATATATATATATATATATATATATATATATATATATATATATATATATATACGTGTTTACATCATTTGATATATATTTTGTATATATATTTCTATAGAAATCTACGTTGATTTATGAGTATTCGTATATAGATTTTGAAATAAATTTACACTGTTTTATGTGTATTTTGCATATTTTTTCAATACAAATTTACCTTATTGTATATGCATTTTGTATATTAATTTTAATACAAATTTAATTATGCTATGTGTATTTTTGTATATGTATTTTTATAAAAATATGCTTTATTTTATGGGTATTTTGCATTTTTATTTTCATACAAATTTACATTATTTTATTTATATTCTGTTTTTTTTTTAAACAATTTTACATTATTCTATGTGTATTTTGTATATCTATTTTTATACGTATTTACTTAATTTTATGTGTATTTTGTATATATATTTTTTATAGAAATCTACGTTATTTTTTGTGTATTCGTATATATATTTTGAAACAAATTTACATTGTTTTATATGTATTTTTGCATATCTCTTTCAATAAAATTTACCTTATTGTATGTGCATTTTGTATATTTATTTCAATACAAATTTAAATATTTTATGTGTATTTTGTTATATATATTTTTATAAGAAATGCGCTATTTGATGGGAATTTTGCATCTTTATTTTCATACAAATTTACATTATTTTATTAATATTCGGTGTATTTATTTTGATACGATTTCACATTATTCTATTTGTTTTTTGTATATATTTTTTTTATACATATTTACATTATTTAATGTGTATCTTGCATCTTTTATCGTAATTTTGTTTATTTATTTTTATACGAATTTACATTATTTTAGGTGTATTTGATATGTATATTTTTATACTTATTTATATCATTTTATTTGTTTTGAATATATATTTTCATAGAAATTTACTCTATTTTATGGGTATTCGTATATATATTTTGATACAAATTTACATTATTTATGTTTATTTTGCATATCTATTTCAATACAAATTTACCATATTGTATGTGTATTTTGTATATTTATTTTAATACAAATTTAATTATTTTATGTGTATTTTTGTAAAAATATGCGTTATTATTTGGGTATTTTGCATCTTTATTTTCATACAAATTTACATTATTTTATTGATATTCTGTTTATTTATTTTGATACGATTTTACATTATTCTGTGTATTTTGTATATATATTTTTATACACATTTACATTATTTAATGTATATTTTGTATATATATTTTATATAAATTTACGCTATTTTATGTGTATTTGTTTATATTTTCATACAAATTTACAATATTTTATGTGTAATTTGTATATGTATTTCAATACAGATTTGCCTAATTTTATGTGTATTTTGCATATCTATTTTCAAACAAATTTCAATTATTTTTATGTATTTTTTATATATTTTTATACAAATTTTAGTTATTTTATTTGTATTTTGTATTTATATTTTCCTACAAATATACATTCTTTTAGTGGAATTTTGTTCATTTATTTTCATAAATTTACATAATTTTATGTGTATTTTGTATATATATTTTCTACGTATTTACATTATTTTATGTGTATTTTATATATATTTTCATAAAATTTACGTTATTTTATTGTGTGTATTCGTATATGATTTGATACAAATTTACATTATTTTATGTTTATTTTGCATATCTATTTCAATATAGATTTACCTTATTGTATGTGTATTTTGTATATTTATTTTAATACAAATTTAATTATTTTATGTGTACTTTGTATACATTTTCTTATACGTATTTACTTCATTTAATGTGTATTTTGTATATATATTTTTATAGTAATCTACGTTATTTTATGTGTATTAGTATATATATTTTGAAGCAAATTTACATTGTTTTATATGTATTTAGCATATCTATTTCAATATAAATCTACCTTATTGTATGTGCATTTTGTATATTTATTGTAATACAAATTTAAAATTTTTATTTTGGTATATATATTTTATAAAAGAGTTTTATATAAATTTAAAATATTTTATGTATTTTGTATATCTATTTTCATACAAATACACATTTTATTGATATTTTGTTTATTTATTTTGACATAATTCACATTATTTAATGTGTATTGTGTATATATATATTTTTTATACGTATTTACGTCATTTCATGTGTATTTTGTATATATATTTCTATAGAAATATATGTTATTTTATGTATTCGTATATATATTTTGAAACAAATATACATTGTTTTATTTTTTCAATATAAATTTACCTTATTGTACGTGCATTTTGTATATTAATTTTAATACAAATTTAATTATTCTATGTGTATTTTTGTATATGTATTTTCATAAAAAAATGCTTTATTTTATGGGTATTTTGCATCTTTATTTTCATACAAATTTACATTATTTTATTGATATTCTGTGTATTTATTTTGATACGATTTTACATTATTCTATGTATATTTTGTATATATATTTCATACAAATGAACGTTATTTTATGTGAATTTGTTTTCATTTCATACAAATTTACATTATTTTATGTGTATTTTGTACATGTATTTAAATACAAATTTAACTAATTATATGTGTATTATGTATATCTATTTTCATACAAATTGAAATTAATTTTGTGTATTTTAGTATATATTTTTATTCAAATTTTCGTAATTTTATGTGAATTTTGTATATTTATTTTCCTACAAATATACGTTCTTTTATCGAATTTTTTTTATTTATTTTGATACGAGTTTTCATTATTTTAGGTGTATTTGATATATATATTATTATACTTATTTACATAATTTTATATGTGTTTTGAATATATATTTTCAAAGAAATTTACTCTATTTTATGTGTATTCGTATATATATTTTTGATACAAATTTACATTATTTGTGTATTTCGCATATCTATTTCAATACAAATTTTCTTTATTGTATGTGCCTTTTGTATATTTATTTTGACGCAAATTTAATTATTTTATGTATTTTTGTATATATATTTTTAATCAAAATATATGCGTTATTATATGGGTATTTTGCATCTTTATTTTCATACAAATTTACATTATTTTATTGATTGTCTGTTTATTTATTTTGTGTATTTTGTATATATATTTTTAGACATATTTACATTATTTAATGTATATTTTGTACATATATTTTATGGAAATTTACGTTATCTTATGTGTATTTGTTTATATATTTTCATACAAATTTACATTATTTTATGTGTATTTTGTATATGTATTTCAATAAAAATTTGCCTAATTTCATTTGTATTTTGCATATCTATTTTCAAACAAATTTAAATTATTTTTGTGTATTTTTGTATTATTTTTATACAATTTTTTTTATTTTATTTGTATTTTGTATATATATTTTCCTACACATATACATTCTTTTAGAGAAATTTTGTTTATTTATTTTGATGCAATTTACATTATTTTATGTATTTTGTATATATATTTTTTCTATGTATTTACATTATTTTATGAGTATTTTGTATATATATTTTCATAAAAAATTTACGTAATTTTATTGTGTGTATTCGTATATATTTTGATAAAAATTTTCATTATTTTATGTGTTTTTTGCATATCTATTTCAATAAAATCTACCTTATTGTATGTGTATTTTGTATATTTATTTTAATACAAATTTAATTATTTTATGTGTATTTTTGTATATATATTTTTTTTAAATATAAGATATTTTATGGTTATTTTGCATCTTTAATTTTATAAATTTTTACATTACGTACATATCTTTTATACGTATTTACATTATTTAATGTGTATTTTGTTTATATATTTTTATACAAATTTACGTTATTATATGTGTATTTGAATATATATTTTGATACAAATTTACATTATTTTATGTATTTTCTATATTTATTTCAATTCAAATTTAGCTTATTTTATGTGTCTTTTGTATATCTATTTTCATACAAACTTAATTATTTTTGTTTATTTTTGTATATAGTTTTATACAATTTTACGTTATTTTATGTGTATTTTGTATATTTATATTTATACAAGTAAACATTCTTTTATTGGCATTATTTTATATGTATTTTGTATACATTTTCTTATACGTATTTACTTCATTTTATGTGTATTTTGTATATATATATTTTATAGAAATCTACGTTATTTTATGTGTATTCGTATGTATATTTTGAAACAAATTTACATTGTTTTATATGTATTTTGCATATCTATTTCAATACAAATTTACCTTATTGTATGTGCATTTTGTATATTTATTGTAATACAAATTTAAATATTTTATGTGCATTTTGTTATATATATTTTCATAAAAAATGCGTTGTTTTATGGGTATTTTGCATCTTTATTTTCATACAAATTTACATTATTTTATTAATATTCTGTGTATTTATTTTGATACTATTTTACATTATTTTATTTGTGTTTTGTATATATTTTTTTATACATATTTACATTATTTAATGTGTATTTTCTATATATATTTCATACAAATTTTTAGTTATTTTAAGTGTATTTGTTTATATATTTTTATTCAAATTTATATTATTTTATGTGTATTTTGTATATGTATTTCAATAGAAATTTACCTAATTTCATGTGTATTATATATATGCAAGATACTCATTAAATAATGTAAATGTTTATAAAAAAATATATACAAAAACAAATAGAATAAATCGTATCCAAAATAAATACAGAATATCAATAAAATAATGTTAATAAGATGAAAATTAAAAATGTAAATCGCATTTTATAAAAATATATATACAAAATACATATAAAATATTTAGAATTTATATCAATATAAATACAAAAATATAATAAAAATACATATATATTTAATGATGATTTTACAAAAAGCATAACCTAAATAAATGTAATTTCAAATATATAATGCAAAATAAATAAATGCAGTATGCCTATAAAATACAAAATTATGAAGTTCGTATCAAAATAAATAAACAAAATATCATGAAAAGAATAGTAATTTCTTTTGAAATAGTATACAAAAATAATAAAATAATAAATTTTATAAAATATATATGCAGATACTCTTTAAATAATGTAAATATGTATAAAAAGTATATACAAAAAACATAGAATAATGTAAATTCGTTATCAAAATAAATACACCGAATATTAATAAAATAATGTAAAATTTGTATGAAAATAAAGATGCAAAATTCACATAAAATAGCGCATTTCTTATAAAAATATATATGCCAAAATACACATAAAATATTTATATTTAATGAAATAAATATACAAAATGCACATACAATAAGTAATTGTATTGAAAGATATAAAATACATATAAATAATATAAATTTGTTTAAAATATATATACAATACAAATAAAAAACATGATTTCTATAAAATATATACAAAATACACATAGATTAAGTAAATACGTATAAAAAAATATACAAAATACACATAAAATAATATAAATTTAAAATAAATAAACAAAATACCAATAAAAGAATGCATTTGAGATTAATATAAATATACAAAATACATATACAAAATAAACATAAAATAAAAGGTAGATTTGTAATAAATATATATCAAAATACACATAAAATAATGTAAAATTTGTAATATATATACAAATACACATAAATACCATGAGTTTGTATAAAAATATAGTTATATTCAAAATAAATATTAAATAATCAATGCAAGCGTATAAAAATATATATACAAAGTACATATAAAATAATGTAAATTCGTATCAATATAAACCAACAAAACACAATAAAAATAATATATTTGAATGAAAATATATATTACAAAATACACACATAACATAACAAATTTATTAAAATATATACAAAAATACATATAAATAATTTGAGTTTGTATGAAAATAGATATACAAAATACACATAAGACAGTTAAACAAATTTCTTTTGAAATGTATATACAAAATACCCATAAAATATTGTAAATTTGTGTCAAAATATATAAACATAAAATAGCAATAAGTATTATGAAAAATAACGTAAATTTGTAAGCGAAAATATATACATAATACATAGAATAACATCGTCCAATTCATGTATCAAATGAATGAGCAGAATATCAATAAAAATTCTGTAAATTTGGATATGAAAATAAAGATGCAAATACACAAAATAAAGCATATGTTTATAAAAATACAGATACAAAAATACACATTGAATAATATTTAATATTAAGATATTATACAAATGCGTATATAATAAAATAAATTTGTAATGAAAAATATACAACATACGTTTACTCCATACAAATTTATATTATTTTTATTGGTATTTTGTTTATTTATTTTGATACGAATTACATGATTATATGTGTATTTTGGACATATTTTTTATACGTATTTACATTATTTAATGTGTATTTTTGTTTATATATTTTCACATACAAATTTTACGTTATTATAAAGTGTATTTGTATAAATATTTTGATACAAATTTACGTTATTTCATGTATTTTGTATATATATTTCAATTCAAATTTAGCTTATTTAGTGTGTATTTTGTATATCTATTTATTTTCATACAAATTTAATTACTACTGTGTATTTTTGTATATACTTTTATATAAATTTATACTGTTTTATGTATATTTGTATATTTATATTTATACAAATACACATTCTTTTATTAATATTTTCTGTATTTATTTTTGATACGATTTACATAATTTTATGTGTTTTTGTATACATTTTTTATTACGTATTTACTTCATTTTATGTGTATTTTGTATATATATTTGATACAAATCTACGTTATTTTATGTGTATTCGTATATATATTTTTGAAACAAATTTACATTTGTTTTTATATGTATTTTATATCTATTTCAATACATATTTACCTTATTATATGTTTTTTGTATATGTATTTTTAATACAAATTTAAATTTTTTTGTGTATATTTTTGGTATATATATATTTTTATAAATAAAAAAAATGTGTTATTTTATGGAGTATTTTGCTTATCTATTTTCATACAAATTTACATTATTTTATTAATATTCTGTGTATTTATTTTGATACGATTTTACATTATATTTGTGTTTTATGTATATTTTTTTATACAAATTTACGTTATTTTAAGTGTATTTGTTTATGTATTTTCATTCAAATTTACATTATTTTATGCTATTTTGTATGTATTTCAATACAAATTACCTAATTTTATGTGTATTTTGTATATTTATTTTCATACAAATTTAAAATATTTTATTTTGTATAGTTTTATACAGAATATCTTCTTCATACAAATTTAACTTATTTTGTGTATTTCTTTATATAGTTTGATACAAATTTAGGATTATTTATGTGTATTTGTATGTATCTATTTTCATACAAATACACATTCTTTTATTGAAATATTTTGTTTATTTATTTTGACATAATTTACATTATTTAATGTGTATTTTGTGTATATATATTTTATACGTATTTAACATCATTTCATGTGTATTTTGTATAATTTTAAACAAATTAATATTATTTTAATGTGTATTTTGTATTGATATATATGTGTTCTTATATATATTTTGAAAAAATCTACATTATTTTATGTATTTGTATATATATTTCATTATAAATTTGCCTTATTTTAAGTTTATTTTTATATCTATTTTCATTCAAATTTAAATCATTTGTGTATATATTTATTTGTGTTTACGTTATTTTATGTGTATTTTGTATATTTATATTTATGCAAATACACATTCCTTCATTAATTATTTTTGTTTATTTATTTTTTATACGAATTTACATTTATTTTATGTGTATTTTGTATACATTTTTTATACGTATTTACCTCAATTTTACGTGTATTTTGTATATATATTTTTATACAAATCTACCTTATTTTATCATGTGAATTCGTATATATATTTTGAAACAAATTTACATTGTTTATATATGTATTTTGCATATCTATTTCAATACAGATTTACCTTATTGTGTATGCTTATATTTCGTATATTTATTTTAATACAAATAAAAAAAAATTTGTATTTTGTATATATATTAAAAAAAAAGCGTTATTTTTATGGGTATTTTAGCTATTTATTTTTATAAAAATTTACATTATTTTATTAATATTCTGTGTTTATTTTTGATACGATTTTACATTATTCTATTTATTTTTATTTTGTTTATATTTTTATACAAATTTACGTTATTTTAAGGATTTATTTGTTTATGTATTTTCAAACTTCAAATTTTCAGTATTTTATGTGTGTGAATATATTTCAATACAAATTACCTAATTTATGTATATTTTTGTATATATTTCAATACAAATTTACCTAATTTTATACTAATATTTTGTATTTATTTTCATACAAATATAAATTATTTCTGTGTATTTTTGTATATAGTTTTATACAATTTATGTATATCTTATCTTATGTATATTTGGGTATTTATTTTCCTTTAAATACACATTCTTTTATTAACACATTTTGTTTATTTATTTTGATTTTGACGCAATTTACATAATTTAATGTATTTTGTATATATATATTTTTATACGTATTTACATCCTTTCATCCATGTATTTTGTGTATTTATAAAAAAAATGCGTTATTTTATAGGTATTTTTGCATCTTTATTTTCCTTTAAAATTTACGATTATTTTTATTTACATTCTGTGTATTTATTTTAATACGATTTTACATTATTTATTTATTACAATATAAACAATGTAATTTGTTTTCAAAATATATGTACGAATACACATGAGAAATGAAGGTAGAATTTCTGTAAAATATATATGTACAAAATACACATAAGAATCAAATAAATTCGTATAAAAATATATACAAAATACACATAAAAAACAATATGAAATTAGTATCAAAAATAAATAAACAAAAATACCAATAAAAGAATGTGTATTTGTATAAAATATATATACAAAATACACATTAAATAATATAAATTTGTTTGAAAACTATACAAAATACATGCAGAATAAATAATAATACGTATAAAATATATATACAAAATACACATTAAATAAATAATGTAAATTCGCGTCAAAATAAATAAACAAAATATCAATAAAAGGAATAATATTAACATTTGTATGAAAATGAATGCCACACAAATACACATAAAAATAACCTAAATTTGTATCAAACTATATACAATACACATCAAAAAAATTAAATTTGTATTAAAATAAATATACAAAAAAATACATACAATAAAAGGTAAATTTGTATTGAAATGAATATACAAAATACATATAGAAGACAATGTAAATTTGTTTCCAAATATATATACGAATACACATAAAATAACGTTGATTTCTATAAAATATATACAAAATACACATAAAATGAAGTAAATACGTATAAAAAAATGTATACAAAAAAACACATAAAAAAATGTAAAATTCTATTCAAATAAATAAACAAAATAACAATAAAAGTATGTGTAACATTTGTATAAATATAAATATACAAAATACACATAAAAATAACGTAAATTTATATAAAACTATATACAAAAAATACACAGAAGTAATTAAATTTGTGTGAAAATATATACAAAATCTACACAAAATAAGCTAAATTTGAATTGAAATATATATACAAAATACATGAAATAAAGTAAATTTGTATCAAAATATTTATACAAATACACATATAATAACGTAAATTTGTATGAAAATATATAAACAAAATACACATTAAATAATGTAAATACGTATAAAAAGAATATATACAAAATACACATATAATCCTTCTTAATTCGTATCAAAATAAATAAACAAATGTAATAAAATAATATAAAATTGTATGAGTAAACGTGTATGTTGCATATTTTTCCCCAATACAAATTACCTTATTAATACGCATTTTGTATATTAATTTTTAATACTAATTGTACCGATTATTCAATGTGTGTATTTTTCTTAACTGTATTTTATAAACATATGCTTTATTTTTTTGGGTATTTTAGCATCTTTATTTTTCATACACAAATTTACATTATTTTATTGATATTTCACTCATTCATTTTTGATACGAATTGACATTATTCTATGTGTATTTTGTATATATTTTTTCATACAAATTTACGTTATTTTATGTATTGGTTTGTATATTTTGACACAAATTTACAATATTTTTGCAATGGGTATTTTGTATATACATTTCAAAAGAAATTTACCTAGTTTATGTGTATTTTGTATATCTATTTTCATACAAACTCAAATTATTTCTATGTATTTTTGTATATTTTAATACAAATTTTAGTTATGTTATGTGTATTTTGTAAATTTATTTTCATTCAAATATATATTATTTTATTGGTAAAGCTTTTTGTTTATTTATATGGATACGAGTTTACATTATTTTATATATCACTTTGTATATATATTTTTATACCTTTTACATTATTTAATATTTTTGAATATATATTTTTATAAAATTCATAGTATTTTATGTGTATTTGTATATATATTTTCATATAAATTTACATTATTTTATGTATTTTGTACATATATTTATTAAATCTACCTTATTTATGTTTTATTTTGTGTGTGTATTTTGTATATTTATATTTATCCAAATACATTCTTTTATTAATTATTTTGTTTATTTATTTTTAATTCAATTTTACATTATTTTATGTATTTTGTATACATTTTTTATACGTATTTACTTAATTTTATGTAATATTTTGCATTTATATACTTTTATAGAAATCTACGTTTTTATTTGTACTCATATACATATTTTGAGACAAATTTACATTGTTTTATGTATTTTTGCATATCTCTTTCAATACAAATTTACCTTATTGTATGTGCATTTTGTATATTTATTTCAATGCAAATTTAAATATTTTATGTATTTTTGGTATATATATTTTATAAGATTACGAAAATTTGTATAAAATATATACAAAAAACAAAAAAATAAATTTCAATTGTAGCCTTGAAAATAGATATACAAAATACACATATAATGAATTAAATTTGTATTTAAACTCAATATGTACAAAATACACATAAAATAATGTAGAATTTGTAATGAAAAACAAATTCACATAAAATAACGTAAATTGTATCATAATTATTTTAGAATATTGAATTAAATCATGTAAATTTGTTATGAAAATAAAGATGCAAAATAGCCATAAATAACGCATTTTTTATAAAATATATATACCAAAATACATAAATATATTAAAATTTGTATTAAAATAAATATAAAATATGCACATACTGTAAAAATAAATTTGTATGAGAAATAGATATGCAAAATACATATTATAAAACAAATATAAATTTGTTTCCAAAATATATATACGATTGCACATAAAATAACGTTGATTTCTATAAAAATATATACAAAATACTCATAAAATGAAGTAAATACGTATAAAAAAAATAATAAAATAAAAACATAAAAATCGTAGCAAAATAAATAAACAAAATACAATTAAAGGAAATTGTATTTGTATAAATATAAATATTCAAAATACATAAAAATATCATAATATTTATAAAACTATATAAAAATACACAGAACAAACATATTCTTTTATTGGTATTTTGTTTATTTATTTGTTTTGGAATTTATATTATTTTATGTAGTATTTTGTTAACATTTTTTATACGTATTTACCTAATTTTATGTATTTTGTATATATATTTTTATAGAAATCTACGTAATTTTATGTGTATTCGTTTATATATTTTGGAAACAAATATACAATTTTTTATATATGTATTTTGTGCATATCTCTTTCAGCAAGTTTACCTTATTAGGCGGTATATGCATTTTGTATATTTATTTCAATACAAATTTAAATATTTTATGTGTATTTTGGTATATATATTTTTTATAAGAAATGTTATTTGATGGGAATTTTTATCTTTATTTTCATACAAATTTAGATTATTTTTTTAATATTGGGTGTATTTATTTTGATACGTTTTTAATTTATTCTATTTATTTTTTGTATATTTTTTTTTATACATATTTACATTATTTAATGTGTATGTTGCATATATATTACATACAAATTTATTATCTATTATTTATTTCATACAAATACATCCTTTTCATGATATTTTGTTTTATTTATTTTGTCACGAATTTACATTACTTAATATGTATTATATATATATATATATATATATATATATATATATATATATATATATATATATATATATATATATATATATTTATATATATATATATATATATATATATATATATATATATATATATATATATATATATATATATATATATATATATATATATATATATTTACATATGAAAAATTTCATGTATTTTGTATATATATTTCTGAAATCTACGTTATTTTATGTATTCGTTTATTTATTATAACAATTTTTGGCTTTGAAGCTGTTGCGTTTTTTTCAATACAAATTTACCTTATTGTATGTAATTGCATTTTGTATATTGATTTTAATACAAATTTAATTATTCTATGTGTATTTTGTATATGTATTTTTAAAAAATATGCTTTATCTTATGGTATTTTGCATCTTTATTTTTCATACAAATTTAAATTATTTTATTGATGTTCTGTGAACCTATTTTGATGCGATTTTACATTATTTTATGTATAGCAAAAATAAATACAAAATACACAAAATAGATATGCAAAATACATATAAACAATGTAAATTTGTTCAAAATATATATATGAATACACATGAAATAAGGTTGATTTCTATAAAAATATATATACAAAATACACATAAAATTAAAATAAATACGTATAAAAAATAATATACAAAATACACATAAAATAATGTAAATTAGTATCAAAATAAATAAGCAAAATACCAATAAAAGAATGTGTACTTGCTTATAAATATATATATGACAAAATACATTAAATAATATAAATTTGTTAAAACTATAATAAAATACACATGAAAGTAAGAAGTCAATACGTATAAAAAATATATACAAAATACATATTAAATAATGTAAATTCGCGTCAAAATAAACAAAATAATAATAAAAGAATGTATTTATATGAAAATAGATATACAAATACACATAAAATAACCTAATTTGTATCAAACAAAATACACAAAATATTTTAAATTTGTATGAAAATAAATATACAAAATACACAAAAATTAGGTATATTTTGTTTAAATACATACACAAAATACACATAAAATAATGTAAATTTGATTGAAAAATACATAAACAAATACACTTAAAATAACGTAAAAAAATTTTGTATAAAATATATGTACAAAACACAAATAGAATAATGTAAAATCGTATCAAAATAAATACACAGAATATTAATAAAATAATGTAAATTTGTATGAAAATAAAGAATAAAATACCATAAAATAACGCTATTTTTTATTTATAAAATATATATACCAAAATACACAAAAAATTAAATTTGTATTAAATAAATACAAAAACACATACAATAAAATTAAATTTGTATTTGGAAATAGATATGCAAAATACATATAAAAACAATGTAAATTTGTTTCCAAAATATATATATAATGAATACACATGAAATAAGGTAGATTTCTATAAAAATATATATACAAAATACATATAAAATTAAGTAAATACGTATTATAAAAGTGTAACCAAAATACATAAAATGGGGTTTATGTAAATTAGTATCAAATAAATAAGCAAAAATTAAATTTGTATTAAAATAAATGCACAAAAACACATACAATAAGTTAATTTGTATTGAAATAGATATACAAAATACATATAAAACAATGTAAATTTGTTTCAAAATATATATACGAATACACATGAAATAGTAGATTTCTATAAAATATTTATACAAATACATACATAAAATTAAGTAAATACTTATAAAAAATGTATACAAATACACATAAAATAATGTAAATTAGTATCAAAATAAAATAAAATACCAATAAAAGAATGTATTTGTATAAATATATATATATATATATATAAATATATATATATATATATATATATATATATATATATATATATATATATATATATATATATATATACACACATAAAATAATATAAATTTGTTTAAAACTATACAAAAAATACACATGAAATGATGTAAATACGTATAAAAATGTATATACAAAATACATTAAATAATGTAAATTCAACGTCAAAATAAACAAAATATTAATAAAAGAATGTGTATTTGTATGAAAATAGATATACAAAATACATAAAATAACCTGATTTGTATCAAAAACAAAAATACATAAAAAATATTTTAAATTTGTATGAAGATAAATATACAAAATACACAAAAATTAGGTAAATTTGTATTGAAATACATACACAAAATACACATAAAATAATGTAAATTTGAGTTGAAAATACATAAACAAATACACTTAAAATAACGTAAATTTGTATGAAAAAATATGTACAAAACACAAATAGAATAATGTAAAATCGTATCAAATAAATACACAGAATATTAATAAAATTATGTATAAATTTGTTATGAAATAAAAAGCTAAAATACATAAAATAACGCATTTTTTATTTATAAAAATATATATACAAATACACATCAAAAATTAAATTTGTATTAAAATAAATACACAAAAAAACACATACAATAAAGGTAAATTTGTATTGAAATAGATATACAAATACATATAAAACAATGTGATTTGTTTCAAAATATATATACGAATACACATAAAATAACAAGATTTCTATAAAAAATATATATACAAAATACACATAAAATTAAGTAAATGAAGTATAAAAATGTATACAAAAAACACATAAAATAATGTAAATTCGTATCAAAATAAATAAACAAAATACCAATAAAAGAGATGCGTATTTGTATAAATGTAAATATACAAAATGCACATAAAATAACATAAATTTATATAAAATATATACAAAAATACACAGAAGTAATTAAATTTGGATGAAAATATATACAAAATACACACAAAATAAAGCTAAATTTGAATTGAAATATATACAAAATACATGAAATAAAATAAATTTGTATCAAAATATTTATACAAATACACATATAATAAAATAAATTTGTATGAAAATATAAACAAATACACATTAAATAAATGTAAATACGTATAAAAATATGTACAAAATACACATATAATCATGTAATTCGTATCAAAATAAATAAACAAAATACCAATAAAATAATATAAATTTGTAGTGGAGTAAACGTGTATGTCACATATTTTTCAATACTAATTACCTTATTATACGCATTTTGTATATTAATTTTAATAAATTTAATTATTCGTGTGATGTTACATTTTGTATCTGTATTTTTATAAACATATGCTTTATTTTTGGGTATTTGCATCTTTATTTTCATACAAATTTACATTATTTTGTTGATATTCTGCTCTATCATTTGATACAATTGAAATTATTCTATGTGTATTTTGTATATATTTCATACAACCATGTTACGTCATTATGTATTTGTTATATATTTTGGACACAAATTTACAATATTTTCAAATAGGTATTTTGTATATACATTCAAAAGAAATTTACCTAGTGTTATGTGTATTTTGTATATCTATTTTCATACAACTCCAAATATTTCTATGTATTTTTGTATATTTTAATATAAATTTTAGTTATGTTATGTAGTTTTTTGTAATTTATTTTTTCATTCAAATATACATATTATTTTTATTGAAATTGTTTTGTTGATTTATATTGATACGAATTTACATTATTTTTTATGTACTTTGTATATATTATTTTTATACACTTTTCCATTATTTAATATTTATTTTGAATATATATTTTTTATACAAATTCATAGTATTTTATGTGTATTTGTATATATATTTTCATATAAATTTACATTATTTATATTACAGTATTTGTACATATTTTATTACAAATCTACCTTATTTCTATGGTTTATTTACCTTCTTAGTGATTTTGTATATTTATATTTCATCCAAATACACATTCTTTTATTAAGTATTTTGTTTATTTATTTTAATTCAATTTACGTTCTTTTTATCGGAATTTTTTTTTTTTATTTTGATACGAATTTAGTTTTTTTTTAGGTGTATTTGATATATATATTTTTATACTTATTTACATAGTTTTATATGTATTTTGAATAAATATTTTCATAGAAATTTACTCTATATGTATATGTATAGAAAATACACATGAAATAATCTAAATTTGCATCGAAATAAAAGAACAAAATACCGATAAAATAATGTAATTTCTTTTGAATAAAAATATATATAGAAAATACACATAAAATAACGTAAATACAAATAAATATATACACATAAAATGATTTGAATTTGAATGAAAATAGATATAAAAATAAAAAATTAAAATAAAGGCCAAATTTATAATGAAATATATATACAAAATACATAAAATAATGTAGATTTGTTTCAAAATATATATACGAATACACATAAAAATGTATCAACGTAGATTTCTATAGAAATATACATTCAAAATACACATGAAATGTTGTAATGATGGTATAAAATATATATACAAATACACATTAAATAAATATGTAAATTCGTGTCAAAAATAAATAATTAAAATATCAATAAGAATGTATATTTCAGTATGAAAATACATATACAAAATACATAAAATAACACGTAAATTTGTATAAACTATACTTTATAAAAATACCACAAACAAGTTAAATTTGTATGAAATAGATATACAAAATACACACATAAAATTAGGTAAATTAGAAATGAAATACATATATCAAATACACATAAAATAATGTAAATTTTAATGAAAATATATAAACAAATACACTTAAATTAACATAAATTTGTATAAAATATATATAAAAATATTTATTAAATAATGTAATATGTATAAAAATATATATACAAGACAAATAGAAAATGTAAAATCGTATTAAAATAAATACACAGAATGTAAATAAAATAATGTAAATTTGTTTGAAAATAAAAGATGCCGAAATACCCATAAAATAAATGCATTTTTTATAAATATACAAAATACAGCAGAAAGGATGTAAATAAGTATAAAATATATATACAAAATACACATTAAATAATGTAAATTGTATCAAAATAAATAAATAAAATGTCAATAAAAGAACGTATTTTGAATTAAAATAAATAAACAAAATACACATAAGATAAATATAAATTTGTATAAATATAAATATACATAAAGTAATTTAAATTTGTATGGTAATATACAAAATACACATAAAATTAATAGATTTGTAATAAAATATGTACAAAAATACACATAAAATAATGTAAATTTATATGAAAATATATAACAAATACATAAATATAATTTGTATAAAAATATATATTCAAAATAAATATTAAATAATGGAAAATCGTATAAAATATATACAAAGTACATAAAATAATGTAAATTCGTATCAATATAAATCAACAAAACACCAATAAAATAATATATATTGAATGAAAATAAATTTACAAAAACATAACATAACTAAAATTTGTATTAAAATATATACAAAAATACATAGAAATATTTGAGTTTGTATGAAAATAGATATACAAAATACACATAACACTAGGTAAATTTCTTTTGAAATATATATACAAAATACATAAAATATTGTAAATTTGTGTCAAAATATATAAAAATACACATAAATGACGTAAATTTGTATGAAAATATATACAAAATACACATAGAATAATTTCAATTCGTATCAAATGATAGAGCAGAATATCAACAAAATAATGTAAATTTGTATGAAAATAAAGATGCAAAATACCCAAAAATAAAGCATATGTTTATAAAAATACAGATGCAAAATACATCGAATAATTAAATTTATTAAAATTAATATACAAAATGCGTATATAATAAGGTAATTAGTATTGAAAAAATATGCAACATACACGTTTACTCATACAAATTTAAATTATTTTATTGGTAGTTTGTTTATTTATTTTGATACCAATTACATGTGTATTTTTTACATATTTTTTATACGTATTTACATTATTTAATGAGTATTTTCTTTATATATTTTTCTACAAATTTACTTTATTATATGTGTATTTGTATAAATATTTTGATACAAATTTACATTATTTTATGTATTTTGTATATATATTTCAATTCAAATTAAGCTTATTTTGTGTGTATTTTGTATATATTTTCATACAAATTTAATTACTTCTGTGTATTTTTGTATATATTTTTATATAAATTTACGTTATTTTATGTGTATTTTGTATATTTATATTTATACAAATACGCATTCTTTTATTGGTATTTCGTTTATTTATTTTGATACGAATTTACATTATTTTATGTGTTTTTTGTATACATTTTTTATACTTATTTACTTAATTTTATGTGTATTTTGTATATATATTTTTATAGAAATCTTCGTTATTTTATGTGTATTCGTATATATATTTTGAAACAAATCTACATTGTTTTATATGTATTTTGCATATCTATTTCAATACAAATTTACCTTATTGTATGTGTTTTTTGTGTATTTATTTTAATACAAATTTAATTTTTTGATGTGTATTTTGGTATATATATTTTTATAAATAAAAAAATGCGTTATTTTATGGGTATTTTGCTTCTTTATTTTCATACAAATTTACATAATTTTATTAATATTCTGTGTATTTATTTTGATACGATTTTACATTATTCTATTTGTGTTTTGTACATATTTTTTTCATACAAATTTACGTTATTTTAAGTGTATTTGTTTATGTATTTTCATTAAAATTTAAATTATTTTATGTTTATTTTTTGTATGTATTTCAATACAAATTTACCTAATTTTTTGTGTATTTTGTATATTTATCTTCATACAAATTTAAAATATTTTTATGTATTTTTGTTTGATACAAATCTAGGTTATTTTATGTGTATTTTGTATATCTATTTTCATACAAATACACATTCTTTTATTAATATTTTGTTTATTTTGACGCGAATTTACATTATTTAATGTGTATTTTGTATATACATTTTTATACGTATTTACATCATTTCATGTGTATTTTGTATAGTTTTAAACAAATTTATATTATTTTATGTGTATTTTGTATATATATATATATATATATATATATATATATATATATATATATATATATATATATATATATATATATATATATATATATATATTTATACAAATACACAGTGTTTTTTTGGTATTTTCCGTTTTTATTTTGAGACTAATTTACTTTATTTTATGTGTATTTTGTATACATTTTTTATAAGTATTTACTTAATTTTATGTGTATTTTGTATAAATATTTTTATAGAAATCTACTTTATTTCATGTGTATTCGTATATATATTTTGAAACAAATTTACATTGTTTTATATGTATTTTGCATATCTATTTCAATACAAATTTACCTTATTGTATGTGTTTTTTGTGCATTTATTTTAATACAAATTTAATTTTTTGCTTATTTATTTTGATACTAATTTACATTATTTTATGTGTATTTTGTATACATTTTTTATACGTATTTACTTAATTTTATGTGTATTTTGTATATATATTTTTATAGAAATCTACCTTATTTCATGTGTATTCGTATATATATTTTGAAACAAATTTACATTGTTTTATATGTATTTTGCATATCTATTTCAATACAAATTTACCTTATTGTATGTGTTTTTTGTGTATTTATTTTAATACAAATTTAATTTTTTGGTGTATTTTGGTATATATATTTTTATAAATAAAAAAAATACGTTATTTTATGGGTATTTTGCTTCTTTATTTTCATACAAATTTACATTATTTTATTAATATTCTGTGTATTTATTTTGATACGATTTTACATTATTCTATTTGTGTTTTGTACATATTTTTTTATACAAATTTACGTTATTTTAAGTGTATTTGTTTATGTATTTTCAATCAAATTTACATTATTTTATGTGTATTTTGTGTATGTATTTAAATACAAATATACCTAATTTTTTGTGTATTTTGTATATTTATTTTCATACAAATTTAAAATATTTTTGTGTATTTTTGTTTGATACAAATCTAGGTTATTTTATGTGTATTTTGTATATCTATTTTCATACAAATACACATTCTTTTATTGATATTTTGTTTATTTTGACGCGAATTTACATTATTTAATATGTATTTTGTATATATATTTTTATACGTATTGACTTCATTTCATGTGTATTTTGTATAGTTTTAAACAAATTTATATTATTTAATGTGTATTTTGTATATATATATTTATACAAATACACATTCTTTTATTGGTATTTTGCTTATTTATTTTGATACTAATTTACATTATTTTATGTGTATTTTGTATACATTTTTTATACGTATTTACTTAATTTTATGTGTATTTTGTATATATATTTTTATAGAAATCAACCTTATTTCATGTGTATTCGTATATATATTTTGAAACAAATTTACATTGTTTATATGTATTTTGCATATCTATTTTTGTGTATTTTGTATTTATTTTTGCTATACATAAAATAATGTAAAATCGTATCAAAATAGGTTCACAGAATATCAATAAAATAATTTAAATTTGTATGAAAATAAAGATGCAAAATACCCATAAGATAAAGCATATTTTTTTTAAAAAATACATATACAAAAATACACATAGAATAATTAAATTTGTATTAAAATCAATATACAAAATGCACACATACAATAAGGTAAATTTGTATTGAAAAAAAAAACGCAAAATACAAATAAAACGAATACACATAAAATAACGTAGATTTCTATAGAAATATATATACAAAATACACATGAAATTATGTAAATACGTATAAATATATATATATATATATATATATATATATATATATATATATATATATATATATATATATATATATATATATATATATATATATATATATATATATATATATATATATATATATATATATATATATATATATATATATATATAATACATATTAAGTAATGTAAATTCGTGACAAAATAAATAAACAAAATATCATGAAAAGGATGTGTATTTGTATGAAATAAATAATAGATAATAAATTTGTATGTAATATATATGCAAGATACACATTAAATAATGTAAATATGTATAAAAAAAATATACTATGCAAAAACAAATAGAATAATGTAAAATCGTATCAAAATAAATACACCGAATATTAATAAAATAATGTAAATTTGTATGAAAATAAAGATGCAAAATTCCCATCAAATAGCGCATTTCTTATAAAAATATATATACCAAAATACACATAAAATATTTAAATTTGTATTGAAATAAATATACAAAATGCACATACAATAAGGTAAACTTCTGTTGAAAGAGATATGCACAAATACATATAAAAAATTGTAAATTTGTTTCAAAATATATAAACGAATACACATAAAATTACGTAGATTTCTATAAAAATATATATACAAAATACACATAAAATTAGGTAAATACGTATAAAAAAATGTTAACAAAATACACATAAAATAATATAAATTCCAAACAAAATAAATAAACAAAATACCAATAAAAGAATATGTTTTTGTTCTGTGTATTTTTGTATATAGTTTTATACAAATATACGATATTTTATGTGTATTTTGAATATTTATATTTATACAAATACACATTCTTTTACTGGTAGTTTGTTTATTTATTTTGATACGATTTTTATGTGTATTTTGTATTCATTTTTTTATACGTATTTACTTCATTTTATGAGTATTTTGTATATATTTTTATAGAAATCAACGTTATTTTATGTGTAATCGTATATATATTTTGAAACAAATTTACATTGTTTTATAATATGTATTTTGCATATCTATTTCAATACAAATTTACCTTACAGTATGTGCATTTTTTATATTTATTTTAATACAAATTTTAATATTTTATGTGTATTTTGGTATATATATTTTTATAAAAAAATGCGTTATTTTATGGCTATTTTGCATCTTTATTTTCATACAAATTTACATGATTTAATTAATATTCTGTGTATTAATTATGATACAATTTTACGTTATTTTATGTGAATTTGTTTTCATTTCATACAAATTTACATTATTTTATGTGTATTTTGTACATGTATTTAAATACAAATTTAACTAATTATATGTGTATTTTGTATATCTATTTTCATACAAATTGAAATTTATTTTTTTGTTTTTTTGTATATATTTTTATACAAATTTTCGTAATCTTATAAAAATATATATACCAAAATACACATAAAATATTTAAATTTGCATTGAAATAAATATACAAAATGCACATACAATAAGGTAAATTTGTATTGAAAGAGATATGCAAAAATACATATAAAACAATGTAAATTTGTCTCAAAATATGTATACGAGTACAAATAAAAAAACGTAGATTTCTATAAAAGTATATATACAAAATACACATAAAATTAAGTAAATACGTATAAAAAAATGTATACAAAATACACATAAAATAATGTAAATTCGAATTAAAATAAATAAACAAAATACCAATAAAAGAATGTGTATTTGGATAAATATAAATATACAAAATACACATACAAAATAAACATAAAATAAGGTAGATTTGTAATAAAATATATGTACAAAATACACATAAAATAATGTAAATTTATATGAAAATATATATACAAATACACATAAAATACCATGAATTTTATAAAAATATATATTCAAAATAAATATTAAATAATGTAAAAGCGTATAAAAATATATATACAAAGTACATATAAAATAATGTAAACTCGTATCCATATAAATAAACAAAACACCAATAAAATAATATATATTTGAATGAAAATAAATTTACAAAATACACATAACATAACTAAAATTTGTATTAAAATATACAAAAATACATAGAAATAATTTGAGTTTGTATGAAAATAGATATACAAAATACACATAAAACTAGGTAAATTTCTTTTGAAATGTATATACAAAATACCCGTAAAATATTGTAAATTTGTGTCAAAATATACAAACCAATACACATAAAATAACGTAAATTTGTATGAAAAATATATACAAAATACACATAGAATAATGTCAATTCGTATCAAAATGAATGAGCAGAATATCAATAAAATAATGTAAATTTGTATGAAAATAAAGATGCAAAATACCCAAAAAATAAAGCATATGTTTATAAAAATACAGTTACAAAAATACACATCGAATAATTAAATTTGTATTAAAATTAATATACAAAATGCGTATTAATAAGGTAAATTTGTATTGAAAAAATATGCAACATACACGTTTACTCATACAATTTTATATTATTTTATTGTTATTTTGTTTATTTATTTTGATACGAATTACATGATTATATGTGTATTTTGTACATATCTTTTTTATACGTATTTACATTATTTAATGTGTATTTTGTTTATATATTTTCATACAAATTTACGTTATTATATGTGTATTTGTATAAATATTTTGATACAAATTTACTTTATTTCATGTATTTTGTATATATATTTCAATTCAAATTTAGCTTATTTTGTGTGTATTTTGTATATATTTTCATACAAATTTAATTACTTCTGTGTATTTTTGTATATAGTTTTATATAAATTTACGTTATTTTATGTGTATTTTGTATATTTATATTTATACAAATACACATACTTTTATTGTTATTTTGTTTATTTATTTTGATACGAATTTACATTATTTTATGTGTTTTTTGTATACATTTTTTTATACGTATTTACTTCATTTTATGTGTATTTTGTATATATTTTTATAGAAATCAACGTTATTTTATGTGTATTCGTATATATATTTTGAAACAAATTTACATTGTTCTATATGTATTTTGCATATCTATTTCAATACAAATTTACCTTATTGTATGTGTTTTTTGTATATTTATTTTAATACAAATTTAATTTTTTGATGTGTATTGTATATAGTTTGATACAAATTTAGGTTATTTTATGTGTATTTTGTATATCTATTTTCATACAAATACACATTCCTTTATTGATATTTTGTTTATTTATTTTGACGCGAATTTACAATATTTAATGTGTATTTTGTATAGATATTTTTATACGTATTTACATCATTCCATGTGTATTTTGTATAGTTTTCAACAAATTTATATTATTTAATGTGTATTTTGTATATATATATTTATACAAATACACATTCTTTTATTGGTATTTTGTTTATTTATTTTGATACTAATTTACATTATTTTATGTGTATTTTGTATACATTTTTTATACGAATTTACTTAATTTTATGTGTATTTTGTATATATATTTTTATAGAAATCTACCTTATTTCATGTGTATTCGTATATATATTTTGAAACAAATTTACATTGTTTATACACAAATAGAATAATGTAAAATCGTATTAAAATAAATACACAGAATGTAAATAAAATAATGTAAATTTGTATGAAAATAAAGATGCAAAATACCCATAAAATAACGCATTTTTTTATAAATATACAAAATACACATGAAAGGATGTAAATACGTATAAAAATATATATACAAAATACACATTAAATTATGTAAATTCGCGTCAAAATAAATAAACAAAATGTCAATAAAAGAATGTGTATTTGTATGAAAATAAATACCCAAAATACACATAAGATAACATAAATTTGTATAAAACTATATACAAAAATACACAGAAATAATTTATATTTGTATGAAAATAAATATACAAAATACACATAAAATTAGGTAAATTTGTATTGAAATACATATTCAAAATACACATAAAATACTGTAAATTTGAATGAAAATACATAAACAAATAAACTTAAAATAACGTAAATTTGTATAAAAAATATAAACAAAACACAAATAGAATAATGTAAAATCGTATCAAAATAAATACACAGAATATTAATAAAATAATGTAAATTTTTATAAAAATAAAGAAGCAAAATACCCATAAAATAACGCTTTTTTTTTAAATATATATACAAAAATACACAAATTTTTTTTATTTGTATTAAAATAAATATACGAAATATACATACAATAAGGTAAATCTGTATTGAAATAGATATGCAAAATACATATAAAATTTGTAAATTTGTTTCAAAATATATATACGAATACACATAAAATAACGTAGATTTGTATAAAAATATATATACAAAATACACGTAAAATGAGGTAAATACGTATAAAAAAATGTATACTAAATACACATAAAATAATGTAGATTCGTATAAAAATAAATAAACAAAATACCAATAAAGGAATGTGTATTTGCATAAATATAAATATACAAAATACACATAAAATAACGTAAACACAAATAAATATATACACAAAATGATTTGAATTTGAATGAAAATAGATATAAAAATAAACTTAAAATAAGGCAAATTTATAATGAAATATATATACAAAATACACATAAAATAATGTAGATTTTTTCAAAATATATATAAGAATACACATAAAATAACGTAGATTTCTATAGAAATATATATACAAAATACACATGAAAAGTTGTAAATACGTATAAAAATATATATACAAAATACACATTAAATAATGTAAATTCTTGTCAAAATAAATAATTAAAATATCAATAAAAGAATGTGTATTTGTATGAAAATACATATACAAAATACACATAAAAAAAGTAATTTTGTATAAAACTATACATAAATATACACAAAAATAAGTTAAATTTGTATGAAAATAAATATACAAAATACACATAAAATTAGGTAAATTTGTAAAGAAATACATATACAAAGTACACATAAAATAATGTAAATTTGAATGAAAATATATAAACAAATACACTTAAATTAACATAAACTTTTATAAAATATATATAAAAAATTCATTAAATAATGTAAATATGTATAAAAAATATATAAACAAAACACAAATAGAATAATGTAAAATCGTATTAAAATGAATACACAGAATGTAAATAAAATAATGTAAATTTGTATGAAAATAAAGATGCAAAATACCCATAAAATAACGCATTTTTTTATAAATATACAAAATACACATGAAAGGATGTAAATACGTATAAAAACATATATACAAAATACACATTAAATAATGTAAATTCGCGTCAAAATAAATAAACAAAATGTCAATAAAAGAATGTGTATTTGTATGAAAATAAAAACCCAAAATACACATAAGATAACATTAATTTGTATAAAACTATATACAAAAATACACAAAAATAATTTAAATTTGTATAAAAATAAATATACAAAATACACATGAAATTAGGTACATTTGTATTGAAATATATATACAAAATACACATAAAATACTGTAAATTTAAATGAAAATGCATAAACAAATACACTTAAAATAACGTAAATTTGTATAAAAAAATATACAAAAAACACAAATAGAAAATTGTTAAATCGTATCAAAATAAATACACACAATATTAATAAAATACACATTAAATAATGTTAATTCGTGTCAAAATAAATAAAAAAAATATCATGAAAAGAATGTGTATTTGTATGAAAATAGATATACAAAATACACATAAAATAACCTAAATTTGTATAAAACTATATACAAAAATACACAAAAAGAATTTAAACTTTTATGAAAATAAATATTCAAAAAACATATAAAATTAGGTAAATTTGTATTGAAATACATATACAAAATACACATAAAATAATGTAAATTTGAATGAAAATATATAAACATATAGACTTAACATAACGTAAATTTGTATCAAATATATATACAAAAAACACATTAAATAATGTAAATATGTATAAAAAAATATATACAAAACACAAATAAAATAATGTAAAATCGTATCAAAATAAATACAGAGAATATTAATAAAATAATGTAAATTTGTATGAAAATTAATATACAAAATACCCATAAAATAATGCATTTTTTATAAAAATATATATACGAAAAAACATAAAATACTTGATTTTGTATTAAAATAAATAGATATACAAAATACACATAAAATAAGCTAAATTTGAATTGAAATATATATACAAAATACATAAAATAATGTACATTTGTATCAAAATTCTTATACAAATACACATATAATAACGTAAATTTGTATAAAAATATATAAACAAAATACACATTATATAATGTAAATACGTATAAAAAAATGTACAAAATACACAAATAATCATGTAATTCGTATCAAAATAAATAGACAAAATACCAATAAAATAATGTAAATTTCTATGAGAAAACATATACAAAATATACATAAATAACGCAAATATCAATAAAAATATATATAATATAATATATTTTTATACATATTTAAAATATTTAATGTATATTTTGTATATATATTTTATCCAAATTTACGTGATTTTATATGTATTTGTTTATATATTTTCATACAAATTTACATTATTTTATGTGAGTTTTGTATATGTATTTCAATACAAATTTGCCTAACTTTATGTGTATTTTGCATATCTATTTTCAAACAAATTTAAATTATTTATGTGTATTTTTGTATATATTTTTATATAAATTTTAGTTAATTTATTTGTTTTTTGTATATATATTTTCCTACAAATATACATTCTTTTATTGGAATTTTGTGTATTTAATTTTTTACGAATTTACATTATTTTATGTGTATTTTATATATATATATTTTTCTACGTATTTAAATTATTTTATGTGTATTTTATATATACATTTTTATAAAAATTTACGTTATTTTATTGTGTGTATTCGTATATATTTTGAAACAAATTTTATACAAATTCATGTTATTTTATGTGTATTTGTATATATATTTTCATACAAATTTATATTATTTTATGTGTATTCTTACATATATTTTATTACAAATTTACCTTATTTTATGTTTATTTTGTATATTTATTTCATTTAATATAAACAAATTTAAATTTATTGTATATGCATTTTGTATATTAATTTTAATACAAATTTAATTATTCTATGTGTATTTTTCTATATGTATTTTTATTAAAATATGCTTTATTTTATGGGTATTTTGCATCTTTATTTTCATACAAATTTACATTATTTTATTGATATTCTGCTCATTCATTTTGATATGATTTGACATTATTCTATGTGTATTTTGTATATATTTTTCATACAAATTTACGTTATTTTATGTGTATTTGTTTATATATTTTGACACAAATTTACAATATTTTATGGGTATTTTGTATATATATTTCAAAAGAAATTTACCTAGTTTTATGTGTATTTTGAATATCTATTTTCATACAAACGCAAATTATTTTTATGTATTTTTTATATATTTCAATACAAATTTTATTTAGGTTATGTGTATTTTGTAAATCTATTTTCATTCAAATATATATTATTTTATTGGTATTTTGTTGATTTATATTGATACGAATTTACATTATTTATATGTACTTTGTATATATATTTTTATACGCATTTACATATTTAATGTTTATTAAGAATATATAATTTTATACAAATTCATGGTATTTTATGTGTATTTGTATATATATTTTCATATATATTTACATTATTTTATGTGTATTTTGTACATATATTTCATTACAAATTTATCTTATTTTATGTTTATTTTGTATGTGTATTTTGTACATTTATATTTATACAAATACACATTCTTTTATTGGTATTTTGTTTATTTATTTTGTTTCGAATTTACATTATTTTATGTGTATTTTGTTTACATTTTTTTATACGTATATACTTAATTTTATGTGTATTTTGTATATATATTTTTTTCTAGAAATCTACGTTATTTTATGTGTATTCGTACATATATTTTGAAATAAATTTACATTGTTTTATATGTACAATAAGGTAAATTTGTATTGAAATAGATATGCAAAATACATATAAAGCAATGTAAACATATTTCAAAATATGTATACGAATACACATAAAATAACGTAGATTTCTATAAAAATATATATACAAAATACACATAAAATGAAGTAAATACGTATAAAAAAATGTATACAAGATACACATAAAATAATGTAAATTCGTATCAAAATAAATAAACAAAAAAACAATAAAAGAATGTTTACTTGTATAAATATAAATATACAAAATACACATAAAATAACGTAAAATTGTATAAAACTATATACAAAAATAAACAAAAATACTTAAATTTGTATGAAAATAGATATACAAAAGACACATAAAATAGGCTAAATTTGAATTGAAATAAATATAGAAAATACATAAAATAATGTAAATTTGTATCAAAATATATATTCAAATACACATATAATAACGTAAATTTGTATAAAAATATATAAACAAAATACACATTAAATAATGTAAATACGTATAAAAGATATGTACGTAATGTAAAAATGTATAAAATTAAAGATGCAAAATACCCATAAAATATCTTATATTTAAAAAAAAAATATACAAAAATACACATAAAATAATTAAATTTGTATTAAAATAAATATACAAAATAAACATACAATAAGATAGATTTTTATTGAAATAGATATGCAAAAAACATATAAAATAATGAAATTTTTTATCAAAATATATACGAATACACAATAAAATTACGTAATTTTTTATGAAAATATAATTACAAAATACACAAAATAATGTAAATACATAGAAAAATATATATACAAAATACATATAAAATAATTTCCTCTACAAGAATGAATATGTGTAAGAAAATATATATACAAAATACAAATAAAATAAAAAAAATTGTATAAAAATAATACAAAAATACACAAAAATAATTTAAATTTGTTTGAAAAGAGATATGCAAAATACAAATGAAATTAGGCAAATTTTTATTGAAATACATATACAAAATACACATAAAATAATGTAAATTTGTATGAAAATATATAAACAAATACACATAAGATAACGTAAATTTCCATAAAATATATGTAAAAAATATAAATTAAATAATGTAAATATGTCTAAAAATATATATACAAAATACACAGAATAACGTAAAATCGTATCAAAATAAATAAACAGACAATCAATAAAATAATGTAAATTTGTATGAAAATAAAGATGCAAAATACCCATATAATAACGCATATTTGTTTAAAAATATATATACAAAAATACACATAAAATAATTAAATTTGCATCAAAATAAATATACAAAAGGCACATACAATAAAGAAAATTTGTATTGAAATAGATATGCGAAATACATATAAATAATGTAAATTTGTATCAAAATATATATACGAATACATATAAAATAGAGTAAATTTCTATGAAAATATATATTCAAAATACATATAAAATTATGTAAATAAGTATAAAAATATATATATCAAATACACCTAAAATAATGAAAACTCGTATCAAAATAAATAAACAAAATTCCGATAAAAGAACGTATATTTGTAGGAAAATAAATATACAAAATTCACATAAAATTACGAAAATTTGAATAAAAATATATACTAAAA
Organism: Eriocheir sinensis; assembly: GCF_024679095.1. Classification (NCBI taxonomy): domain Eukaryota; kingdom Metazoa; phylum Arthropoda; class Malacostraca; order Decapoda; family Varunidae; genus Eriocheir; species Eriocheir sinensis. The sequence continues at coordinate 366,351 of NW_026111613.1, read as the reverse complement.
TACACAAAATCAATTTCAATTTCTATGAAAATAGATATACATAATACACATATAATTAGTTAAATTTGTATTTAAATACATGTACAAAATACACATAAAATAATGTAAATTTGTATGAAATGAAAACAAATTCATATAAAATAACGTTCATTTGTATGAAATATATAAACAAAATATACATAGAATAATGTAAAATCGTATCAAAATAAATAAACAGAATATCAATAAAATAATGTAAATTTGTATGAAAATAAAGATGCAAAATACCCATAAAATAAAGCATTTTTTTATGAAAATACATATACAAAAATACACATAGAATAATTAAATTTGTATTAAAATTAATAAACAAAATGCACGTACAAGAAGGTAAATTTTTATTGAAAAAATATGCAAAATGCACATAAAACAATCTATATTTGTTTCAAAATATATATACGAATACACATAAAATAACATATATTTCTATAGAAATATATATACAAAATACACATGAAATGACGTAAATACGTATACAAATATATATACACAATACACATTAAATTATGTGAATTCGCGTCAAAATAAATAAACAAAATATCAATGAAATATGTGTATATGTATGAAAATAGATATACAAAATACACATAAAATATTTTAAATTTATATAAAACTCTTTTTATTAAAATATATATACCAAAATAATAAAATTTTTAAATTTGTATTACAATAAATATACAAAATGCACATACAATAAGGTAGATTTATATTGAAATAGATATGCTAAATACATATAAAACAATGTAAATTTGCTTCAAAATATATATACCAATACACATAAAATAACGTAGATTACTATAAAAATATATATACAAAATACACATTAAATGAAATAAATACGTATAAGAAAATGTATACAAAGTACACATAAAATAATTAAATATGTATTAAAATAAATATACAAAATACACATACAATAAGGTAAATCTATATTGAAATAGATATGCAAAATAAACATAAAATAATGTAAATTTGTATCAAATCATATACGAATACACACAATAAAATAACGTAAAATTTTATGAAAATATATATAAAAAATACACATAAAATAATGTAAATACGTAGAAAAATATATATACAAAATACACATAAATTTTTGTAAATTCTTATGAAAATAAATGAACAAAATTCCACTAAAAGAATGTTTATTTGTAGGAAAATATAAATACAAAATACAAATAAAATAACTAAAATTTGTATAAAAATATATAAAAAATACATAAAAATAATTTAAATTTGTTTGAAAATAGATATGCAAAATACACATAAAATTATGCAAATCTGTATTGAAATACATATACAAATTACACATAAAATATTGTAAATTTGTATGAAAATATATAAACAAATACACATAAAATTGCGTAAATTTATATAAAATATATATACAAAATATACATTAAATAATGTAAATGTGTATAAAGATATATATACAAAATACACATAGAATAATGTAAAATCGTATCAAAATAAATAAACAGAATATCAATAAAATAATGTAAATTTGTATGAAAATAAAGATGCAAAATACCCAAATAATAACGCATATTTTTACAAAAATACACATAAAATAATTAAATTTGTATTAAAATAAATATACAAAATACACATACAATATAGTAAATTTGTATTGAAATAGATATGCAAAATAAACATAAATAATGTAAATTTGTATCAAAATATATATACGAATATCCATAAAATAGAGTAAATTTCTATGAAAATATATATTCAAAACACAAATAAAATGATATAAATAAGTATAAAAATATACATATCAAATACACCTAAAATAATGTAAATTCGTATAGAAATAAATAAACAAAATTATGATAAAAGATGCAGGATACACATTAAATAATGTAAATATGTATAAAAAATATATATACAAAAAACAAATAGAATAATGTGAAATCGTATCAAAATAAATACACCGAATATTAATAAAATAATGTAAATTTGTATGAAAATAAAGATGCAAAATTCCCATCAAATAGCGCATTTCTTATAAAAATATATATACCAAAATACACATAAAATATTTAAATTTGTATTGAAATAAATATACAAAATGCACATACAATAAGGTAAATTTGTATTGAAAGATATATGCAAAAATACATATAAAACAATGTATATTTGTTTCAAAATATATATACGAATACACATAAAATAACGTAGATTTCTATAAAAATATATATACAAAATACACATAAAATTAAGTAAATACGTATAAAAATAGATATACAAAATACACAGAATAATGTAAAATTGTTAAAAAAAAAAACTGAATATAAATTAAATAATATAAATTTGTATGAAAATAAAAATGCAAAATACCCATAAAATAAAGCATATTTTTTTTAAAAATACATATACAAAAATATACATAGCATAATTAAATTTGTATTAAAATTAATATACAAAATGCATATACAATAAGGTAAATTTGTATTGAAAAAATATGCAAAATACACATAAAACAGTGTAAATTTATTTCAAAATCTATATACGAATACACATAACTCAATATAGATTTCTATATAAATATATATACCTATATATATATATATATATATATATATATATATATATATATATATATATATATATATATATATATATATATATATATATATATATATATATATATATATATATATATATATATATATATATATATATATATATATATATATATATATATATATATATATATATATATATATATATATATATATATATATATATATATATATATATATATATATATAATAATACATAAATAATGTAAATTCGCGTCAAAGTAAATAAACAAAGTATCAATAAAAGAATGTGTATTTGTATGAAAATAGATATACAATATATACATAAAATAACCTAAATTTGTATAAAACTATATACAAAAATACACAAAAATAATTTTAATTTGTATGAAGATAAATATACAAAATAGAAATAAAATAAGTTAAATTTGTATTAAAATACATTTACAAAATACACATAAAATAATGTAAATTTGAATGAAAATATATAAACAAATACACCTAAAATAATGTAAATTTGTATAAAATATATTATATAAAAAATACACATTAAATAATGTAAATATGTATAAAAGAATATATACAAAACACAAATAGAATAATATAAAATCGTATCAAATTAAATACACAGAATATTAATAAAATAATGTAGATTTGTATGACAATTAAGATGCAAAATACCCATAAATTAACGCATTTTTTATAAAAATATTTATACCAAGACACACATAAAATATTTGAATTTGTATTAAAATAAATATACAAAATCCACATACAATAAGGTAAATTTGTATTGAAATAGATATGCAAAATACATATAAAACCATGTAAATTTTTGAAAAAATATATATACGAATACACATAAAATAACGTAGATTTATATGAAAATAAATATACAAAATACACATAAAATGAAGTAAATACGTATAAAAAAGGTATACAAAATACACATAAAATAATGTAAACTCGTATCAAAATAAATAAACAAAATACTAATAAAAGAAAGTGTATTGTATATATATATAAATTTACAAAATACAAATAAAATAACGTAAATTTATATAAAACTATATGCAAAAATACACAAAAGTAATTAAATTTGTGTGAAAATAGATATACAAAATACATGTGTATTTTGTATATTTATTTTCATACAAATTGAAATTATTTTTGTTTATTTTTTATATATTTTCATACAAATTTTCGTTATTATATGTGTATTTTGTATATTTATTTTTTCTACAAATATACGTTCTTTTATCTGAATTTTGTTTATTGAATTTGAAACGAATTTACCTTATTTTGTATATCTATTTTCATACAAATTAAAATACTTCTGTGTATTTATGTATATAGTTTTATATAAATTTACGTTATTTTATGTGTATTTTGTATATTTATATTTATACAAATACACATTCTTTTATTGGTATTTTGTATATTTATTTTGATACGAATTTACATTATTTTATGTGTATTTTGTATACATTTTTTATACGTATTTACTTCATTTTATGTGTATTTTGTATATATATTCTTATAGAAATCTACGTTATTTTATGTGTATTCGTATATATATTTTGAAACAAATTTAATTTTAATTCAAATTTAATTATTCTCTGTGTATTTTTATATATGTATTTAAAAAAAAAAACATGCTGTATTTTATGGGTATATTGCATCTTTATTTTCATGCAAATTTAAATTATTTTATTAATATTCTGTGTACTTATTTTCATACGATTTTACACTATTCTATGTATAACAAAAATAAATACAGAATACACAAAAAATAGATATGCAAAATACATATAAACAATGTAAATTTGTTTCAAAATATCTATACGAATACACATGAAATAAGGTAGATTTTCCTAAAAATATATATACAAAATACACATACAATAAGGTAAATTTGTATTGAAATAGATATGCAAAATACATATAAAACAATGTAAATTTGTTTCAAAATATATATACGAATACACATAAAATAACGTAGATTTGTATAAAAATATATATACAAAATACACATAAAATGAAGTAAATACGTATAAGAAAATGTATACAAAATACACATTAAATAATGTAAATTCGTATCAAAATAAATAAACAAAATACCAATAAAAGAATGTGTATTTCTATAAATATAAATATACAAAATACACATAAAATAACGTAAATTTGTATAAAACTATATACAAAAATACACAGAAGTTATTAAATTCGTATGAAAATAGATATACAAAATACAGATAAAATAAGCTAAATTTGAATTGAAATGTATATAAAAAATACATAAAATAAAGTAAATTTGAATGAAAATATTTATAAAAATACATATAATAACGTAAATTTGTTTAAAAATATATAAACAAAATACACATTAAGTAATGTAAATACGTATAAAAAATATGTACAAAATACACATATAATTATGTAGCTCGTATTAAACTAAATAAACAAAATATCAATAAAATAATGTAAATTTGTATGAGAAAACATATACAAAGACATATAAAATAACGCTAATTTCCATAAAAATACATGTCCAAAAATGAACGTAAAATAAAGTAACTTTGATAAAAAATATATATATATATATATATATATATATATATATATATATATATATATATATATATATATATATATATATATATATATATATATATATATATATATATATATATATATATATACAAAACACACATTAAATAATGTAAATGTGTACATAAAATAACCTAAATTTGTATAAAACTATATACAAAAATACACAAAAATAATTTAAATTTGTATGAAAAGAAATATACAAAATACACATAAAATTAGGTTAATTTGTATTGAAATACATATACAAAATACATATAAAATAATGTAAATTTAAAAAAAAATATATAAACAAATACACATATAACAACGCAAAATTTGTATGAAATATATAATCAAAATACACATTAAATAATGTAAATATGTATAAAAAAATATATACAAAACACAAATAGAATAATGTAAAATCGTATCAAAATATATACACAGAATATTAATAAAATAATGTAAATTTGCATGAAAATTATGATGCAAAATACCTATAAAATAACGCATTTTTTATAAAAAAATATTGATACCAAAATACACATAAAATATTTGAATTTCTATTAAAATAAATATACAAAATGCACATACATGATACAATAAGGTAAATTTGTATTGAAATAGATATGCAAAATACATATAAAATAATGTAAATTTGTTTCAAAATATATATACGAATACACATAAAATAACGTAGATTTCTATAAAAATACATATACAAAATACACATAATATTAAGTAAGTACGTATAAAAAAATGTATACAAAATACACATAAAATAATGTAAATTCGTATAAATGTAAATAAACAATATACCAATAAAAAAATGTGTATTTGTATTAATATAAATATACAAAATGCACATAAAATAACGTAAATTTATATAAAACTATATACATAAAATAACGCAAATTTCTATAAAAATATATGTACTAAAATGAACATAAAATAAATTTGCATAAAAATATATATACAAAACACACATTAGATAATGTAAATGAGTATAAAAATATGTATACAAAATACCTATGAAATAATCTAAATTCGTATCGAATTAAATTAAGAAAATATCAATAAAATAATGTAATTTTGGATGAAAATATATATACAAAATAAACATAAAATAACCTAAATACAAATACATATATACACATAAAATAATTTAAAATTGAATGAAATAAATATACAAAATAAACATAAAATAAGGTAAATTTGTAATAAAATATATGAAAAAATACACATAAAATAATATAAATTTGTATGAAAATATATATACAAATACACATTAAATAACATGAATTTGTATAAAATTTGTATTAAAATATATACTTATACACACAATAAAATAACATAATTTTTTTATGAAAATGCATATACAAATACACATAAAATAATTTAAATACGTAGAAAAATATATATACAAAAAACACATAAAATAATGTAAATTTGTATGAAAATATATAAACAAATACACATAAAATAATGTAAATTTGGATAAAATATATATACAAAATGAACATTAAATAATGTAAATATGTATAAAAAATATACAAAATACACATACAATAATGTTAAATCGTATCAAAATAAATAAAGAGAATATCAATAAAATAATGTAAATTCGTATGAAAATAAAGATGGAAAATATCCATATAATAACGCATATTTGCATAAAAATATATATACAAAAATACATATAAAATAGTTAAATTTGTATTAAAATAAATATACAAAATGCACGTACAATAAAGTAAATTTGTATTGAAATATATATGCAAAATACACATCAATAATGTAAATTTGTATCAAAATATATATACGAATACTTATATGAAAATATACATACAAAATAGATATACAAAATACACATATAACTAGTTAAAATTGTATTTAAATACATGTACAAAAAACACATAAAATAATGTAGATTTGTATGAAATGAAAACAAATACATTTTATATAAAATATATATACAAAATACACATTGAATAATGTAAAATCATATCAAAATAAATACACAGAATATCAATAAAATAATGTAAATTTGTATAAAAATAAAGATGCAAAATACATATAAAATAAAGCATATTTTTATAAAAAGACATATAAAAAAATACACATAGATTAGTCAAATTTGTATTAAAATTAATATACAAAATGCACATACAATAAGATAAATTTGTATTGAAAAAATATGCAAAATACACATAAAATAATGTAAATTTGTTTCAAAATATATATACGAATTCACATAAAATAACGCAGATTTCTATAGAAATATATATACAAAATACACTTGAAATAATGTAAATACGTATAAAAATAAATATACAAAATACACATTAAATAATGTTAATTCGTGTCAAAATAAATAAACAAAATATCATGAAAAGAATGTGTATTTGTATGAAAATAAATATACAAAATACACATAAAATAACCAAAATTTTTATAAAATTATATACAAAAATACACAAAAATAATTTAAACTTGTATGAAAATAAATATACAAAAAACATAAAAATAGGTAAATTTTTATTGAAATACATATACAAAATACACTGAAAATAATGTAAATTTGAATGAAAATATAGACTTAAAATAACGTAAATTTGTATCAAATATATATACAAAAAAAACATTAAATAATGTAAATATGTATAAAAAAATATATACAAAACACAAATAAAATAATGTAAAATCGTATCAAAATAAATACAGAAAATATTAATAAAATAATGTAAATATGTATGAAAATTAAGATGCCAAATACCCATAAAATAACGCATTTTCTATAAAAATATAAATCCGAAAAAACATAAAATATTTGATTTTGTATTAAAATAAATAGATATACAAAATACACATAAAATAAGCTAAATTTGAATTGAAATATATATACAAAGTACATAAAATAATGTAAATTTGTATCAACATACCTATACAAATACACATATAATAACGTAAATTTGTATGAAAATATATAAACAAAATACACATTAAATAATGTAAATACGTTTAAAAAAAATGTAAAAAATACACAACTAATCATGTAATTCGTATCAAAATAAATAGACAAAATACCAATAAAATAATGTAAATTTCTATGAGAAAACATATACAAAATACACATAAATAACGCAAATATCAATAAAAATATATATAATATAATATATTTTTATACATATTTAAAATATTTAATGTATATTTTATATATATATATATATATATATATATATATATATATATATATATATATATATATATATATATATATATATATATATATATATATATATATATATATATATATATATATATATAAATATATATATATATATATATATTTTATCCAAATTTATGTGATTTTATATGTATTTGTTTATATATTTACATACAAATTTACATTATTTTATTTGAGTTTTGTATATGTATTTCAGTACAAATTTGCCTAACTTTATGTGTATTTTGCATATCTATTTTCAAACAAATTTAAATTATTTTTGTGTATATTTGTATATATTTTTTATACAAATTTTAGTTATTTTATTTGTTTTTTGTATATATATTTTCCTACAAATATACATTCTTTTATTGGAATTTTGGGTATTTGATTTTTTACGAATTTACATTATATTATGTGTATTATTGTATATATATATTTTTCTACGTATTTAAACTATTTTATGTGTATTTTATATATACATTTATACATATATACATTTACGTTATTTTATTGTGTGTATTCGTATATATTTTGAAACATTTTATACAAATTCATGTTATTTTATGTGTATTTGTATATATATTTTCATACAAATTTATATTATTTTATGTGTATTTTTTAATATATTTCATTACAAATTTACCTTATTTTATTTTTATTTTGTATGTTTATTTCATTCAATTTTAATTATTTCATGTGTATATTTGTATTTGTATTTAGGTTATTTTGTGTATTTTCTATATATATTTTTATCCAAAATTACATTATTTTTTTGGTATTTTCTTAATTTAACTCGATACGAATTTATATTATATCATAGGTATTTTGTATACATATTTTTATACTCATTTACATTTTCTAATGTGTGTTTTGCTTATATTTTTTTTATGCAAACTAATTTTGTGATTTTTTGTACATATATTTTTATAGAAACAAAACGTTATTTTATGTGTATTTTGTATATGTTTTCTCATATAAATTTACATTATTTAATTAGTTTTTTGTTTATTTATTTTGATACGAATGACTTGATTATTCGTGTATTTTGTAAATATTTTTTATACGTATTTACATTACTTAATGTGTATTTTGTTTATATATATTTTTTACAAATTTCCTTTATTATATGTGTATTTGTTAAAAATATTTTGAAACGAATTTACTTTATTTTATGTATTTTGTATATATATTTCAATTCAAATTTTGCTTATTTTGTGTGTATTTTGCATATCTATTTTCATACAAATTTAATTACTTCTGTGTATTTTTGTATATAGTTTTATACAAATTTACGTTATTTTATGTGCATTTTGTATATTTATATTTATACAAATACACATTCTCTTATTGGTATTTTGTTTATTTATATATATACGAATTTATTTATTTTATGTGTATTTTGTATACATTTTTGATTCGTATTTACTTAATTTTATTTGTATTTTGTATATATATATTTATAGAAATCTACGTTATTTTATGTGTATTCGTATATATATTTTGAAACAAATTTACATTGTTTTATATGTTTTTTGCATAACTATTTCAATACAAATTTACCTTATTGTATGTGCATTTTGTAAATTTATTTTAATACAAATTCAAATATTTTATGTGTATTTTGGTATATATAATTTTATAAAAAAACCGTTATTTTATAGGTATTTTGCATCTTAGTTTTCATACAAATGTACATTATTTTATTAATATTCTGTGTATATATTTTGATACGATTTTATATTATACTATTTGTGTTTTATATATATATTTTTATACGTATTTTCATTATTTAATGTGTATTTTTTAAATATGTTCTATACAAATTAATTTAAACTATTTTTGTGTTTTTTTGTATATACATATTGAGTAAATTTCAATGAAAATATTTATTCAAAATACATATAAAATTATGTAAATAAGTATAAAAATATATATATCAAATACACCTAAAAAATGAAAATTCGTATCAAAATAAATAAACAAAATTCCGATAAAAGAACGTATATTTGTAAGAAAATAAATATACAAAATACACATAAAATTACGAAAATTTGAATAAAAGTATATACAAAAAAACAAAAAAATAAATTTCAATTTGTATGAAAATAGACATACAAAATACACATATAATTAGTTAAATTTGTATTTAAATACATGTACAAAATACACATAAAATAATGTAAATTTGTATGAATTGAAAACAAATTCACATAAATTAACGTACATTTGTATAAAATAGATATACAAAATATACATAGAATAGTGTAAAATCGTATCAAAATAAATACACAGAATATCAATAAAGTAATGTGTATTTGAATAAACATATATATACAAAATACACATTAAATAATATAAATTTGTTTAAAACTATACAAAATACACATGAAATGATGTAAATACATATAAAATTATATATGCAAAATACTCATTAAATAATGTAAATTCGCGTCAAAATAAATAAACAAAATATCAATAAAAGAATGTGTATTTGTATGAAAATAGATATGCAAAATACACATAAAATAACCTAAATTTGTATCAAACTATATACAAAAATACACAAAAATATTTTAAATTTGTATGAAAATAAATATACAAAATACACATAAAATTAGGTAAATTTGTATTGAAATACATACACAAAATACGCATAAAATAATGTAAATTTGAATAAAAATACATAAACAAATACACTTAAAATAACGTAAATTTGTATTAAAAAATATGTACAAAACACAAATAGAATAATGTAAAATCGTATCAAATTAAATACACAGAATATTAATAAAATAATGTAAATTTGTATGAAAATAAAGAAGCAAAAAACCCATAAAATAACGCATTTTTTTATTTATAAAAATATATATGCCAAAATACACATCAAAAAATTAAATTTGTATTAAAATAAATATACAAAAAACACATACAATAAGGTAAATTTGTATATATACATTTCAAAAGAAATTTACCTAGTTTTATGTGTATTTTGTATAACTATTTTCATACAAACTCAAATTATTTCTATGTATTTTTGTATATATTTTAATACAAGTTTTAGTTATATTATGTGTATTTTGTAAATTTATTTTCATTCAAATATATATTATTTTATTGGTGTTTTGTTGATTTATATTGATACGAATTTACATTATTTTATATGTACTTTGTATATATATTTTTATACGCTTTTACATTATTTAATATTTATTTTGAATATATATTTTTATACAAATTCATGGTATTTTATGTGTATTTGTATATATATTTTTATATAAATTTACATTATTTTATGTATATTTTGTACATATATTTTTTTACAAATCTACCTTATTTTATGTTTATTTTGTATGTGTATTTTGTATATTTATATTTATCCAAATACACATTCTTTTATTGGTATTTTGTTTATTTATGTTAATTCGAATTTATATTATTTTATGCGTATTTTGTATACATTTTTTTATACGTATTTACTTAATTTTATGTGTATTTTGTATATATATTTTTTATAGAAATCTACGTTTTTTTATTTTATTCGTATATATATTTTGAAACAAATTTACATTGTTTTATATGTATTTTTGCATATCTCTTTCAATACAAATCTACCTTCTTGTATGTGCATTTTGTATATTTATTTCAATGCAAATTAAAATATTTTATGTGTTTTTTGGTATATATATTTTTTATAAGATTACGAAAATTTGAATAAAAATATATACAAAAAAACAAAGAAATAAGTTTCAATTTGTATGAAAATAGATATACAAAATACACATATAATTAGCTAAATTTGTTTTTAAATACATGTACAAAATACACATAAAATAATTTAAATTTATATGAAATGAAAACAAATTCACAAAATTCGCGTCAAAATAAATAAACAAAATATCAATAAAAGAATGCTTATTTGTATGAAAATAGATATACAAAATACACATAAAATAACCTAAATTTGTATCAAACTATATACAAAAATAAACAAAAATCTTTAAAATTTGTATGAAAATAAATATACAAAATACACATAAAATTAGGTAAATTTGTATTGAAATACATACACAAAATACACATAAAATAATGTAAATTTGAATGAAAATACATAAACAAATACACTTAAAATAACATAAATTTGTATAAAAAAATATGTACAAAACACAAATACAATAATGTAAAATCGTATCAAAATAAATACACAGAATATTAATAAAATAATGTAAATTTGTATGAAAATAAAGAAGCAAAATACCCATAAAATAACGCATTTTTTTATTTATAAAAATATATATACCAAAATACACATCAAAACATTAAATTTGTATTAAAATAAATATACAAAAAACATATACAATAAGGTAAATTTGTATTGAAATAGATATGCAAAATACATATAAAACAATGTAAATTTGTTTCAAAATATATATACAAATACACATAAAATAACGTAGATTTCTATAAAAATATATATACAAAATACACATAAAATGAAGTGAATACGTATAAAAAAATGTCTACAAAATACACATAAAATAATGTAAACTCGTATCAAAATAAATAAACAAAATACCAATAAAGGAATGTGTATTTGTATAAATATAAATATACAAAATACACATAAAATAACGTAAATTTAAATAAAAATATATACAAAAATACACAGAAGTAATTAAATACACACAAAATAAGCTAAATTTGAATTGAAATATATATACAAAATACATGAAATAAAGTAAATTTGTATCAAAATATTTATGCAAATTCACATATAATAACGTAAATTTGTATGAAAATATATAAACAAAATACACATTAAATAATGTAAATACGTATAAAGAAATATGTACAAAATACACATATAATCATGTAATTCGTATGAAAATAAATAAACAAAATACCAATAAAATAATATAAATTTGTATGAGTAAACGTGTATGTTGCATATTTTTTCAATACAAATTTACCTTATTATATACGCATTTTGTATATTATTTTTAATATATATGTATTTGAATATATATTTTGATACAAATTTACATTATTTTATGTATTTTCTATATTTATTTCAATTCAAATTTAGCTTATTTTATGTCTTTTGTATATCTATTTTCATTCAAATTTAATTATTTTATTTTATTTTTGTATATAGTTTTATACAATTTTACGTTATTTTATGTGTATTTTGTATATTTATATTTATACAAGTAAACATTCTTTTATTGGCATTTAGTTTATTTATTTTGATACGAATTTACATTATTTTATGTGTATTTTGTATACATTTTCTTATTCGTATTTACTTCATTTTATGTGTATTTTGTATATATATTTTTATAGAAATCTACGTTATTTTATGTGTATTCGTATATATATTTTAAAACAAATTTACATTGTTTTATGGGTATTTTGCATATCTATTTCAATACAAATTTACGTTATTGTATGTGCATTTTGTATATTTATTGTAATACAAATTTAAATATTTTATGTGTATTTTGGTAAATATATTTTTATAATAAATGCTTTATTTTATGAGTATTTTGCATCTTTATTTTCATACAAATTACATTATTTTATTAATATTCTGTGTATTTATTTTGATACTATTTTACATTATTCTATTTGTGTTTTGTATATATTTTTTTATACATATTTACATTATTTAATGTGTATTTTCTATATATATTTCATACAAATTTACGTTATTTTAAGTGAATTTGTTTATATATTTTCATTCAAATTTACATTATTTTATGTGTATTTTGTATATGTATTTCAATATAAACTTACCTAGTTTTATATGTATTTTGTATATATATTTTTATACAAATTTAAATTATTTTTGTGTATTTTTTTAATAGAGTTTTATACAAATTTACAATATTTTATGTGTATTTTGTATATCTATTTACATTCAAATGCACATTCTTTTATTGATATTTTGTTTATTTATTTTGATGCGAATTTACATTATTTAATGTGTATTGTGTATATATATTTTTATACGTATTTACGTCATTTCATGTGCATTTTGTATATATATTTCTATAGAAATATACGTTATTTTATGTGTATTCGTATATATATTTTGAAACAAGTATACATTGTTTTATGTGCATTTTGTATATTTTTTCAATATAAATTTCCCTTATTGTACGTACATTTTGTATATTAATTTTAATACAAATTTAATTATTCTATGTGTATTCTTGTATATGTATTTTTAAAAACATATGCTTTATTTTATGGGTATTTTGCATCTTTATTTTCATACAAAATTACATTATTTTATTGATATTCTGTGTATTTATTTTGATACGATTTTACATTATTCTATGTATATTTTGTATATCTATTTTATACAAATGTACGTTATTTTATGTGAATTTGTTTTCATTTCATACAAATTTACATTATTTTATGTGTATTTTTTACATGTATTTAAATACAAATTTAACTAATTATATGTGTATTTTGTATATCTATTTTCATACAAATTGAAATTTATTTTTTTGTTTTTTTGTATATACTTTTATTCAAATTTTCGTAATTTTATGTATTTTTTGTATATTTATTTTCCTACAAATATACGTTCTTTTATCGGAATTTTGTTTATTTATTTTAATACGAATTTGCATTTTTTTTAGGTGTATTTGATATATATATTTTTTTACTTATTTACATAATTTTATATGTATTTTAAATATATATTTTCATAGAAATTTACTCTATATGTATATACAAAAAAACACAAAAATAATTTAAATTTGTATGAAAATAAATATACAAAATACACATAAAATTAGGTAAATATGTATTGAAATACATATACAAAATACACTTAAAATAATGTAAATTTGAATGAAATTATATAAACAAATACACTTAAAATGACGTTAATTTGTATAAAATATATATAAAAAATACACATTAAATAATGAAAATATGTATAAAAAAATATATACAAAACACAAGAAGTATAATATAAAATCGTATCAAAATATATACAAAGAATATTAATAAAATAATGTACATTTGTATGAAAACTAAGATGCAAAATACCTATAAAATAAGGCATTTTTTTTTAAATTATATATACCAAAATACACATAAAATATTTGGATTTGTATTAAAATAAATATACAAAATGCACATACAATAAGGTAAATTTGTATTGAAATAGATATTCAAAAAACATATAAAACAATGTAAATTTGTTTCAAAATATATATACGAATACACATAAAATAACGTAGATTTCTGTAAATATATATATATATATATATATATATATATATATATATATATATATATATATATATATATATATATATATATATATATATATATATATATATATATATATATATATATATATATATATATATATATCTATATATATATATATATATATATATATATATATATATATATATATATATATATATATATATATATATACAAAAAACAAATAAATTTAAGTAAATACGAATCAAAAATGTATACAAAATACACATAAAATAATGTAAATTCGTATAAATATAAATAAACAAAATACCAGTAAGAGAATGTGTATTTGTATAAAAATAAATATACAAAATGCTCATAAAATAACATAAATTTGTACAAAACTATATACAAAAATACACAGAAGTAATTAAATTTTTATGAAAATAGATATATAAAATACACACAAAATAAGCTAAATTTGAATTGAAATATATATACAAAATACATATAATAAAGTAAATTCGTTTCAAAATATTTTTAACAAATACACATATAATAACGTAAATTTGTAAAAAAAATATTTAAACAAAATACACATTAAGTAATGTAAATACGTATAAAAAAATATTTACAAAATATACCAATAATCAAGTCATTCGTATCAAAATAAATAAACAAAAAACTAATTAAATAATGTAAATTTGTATGAGAAAACATATACAAAATACACATAAAATAACGTTTTAAGTTTCTATAAAAATATATGTACAAAAATGCACATAAAATTAGTTTGCATAAAAAAATATATACAAAACACACATCAGATAATATAAAAGAGTATAAAAATATGTATACAAAATACCTATGAAATAATCTATGTGTTTTATCTATATATTTTTTTTATACATATTTACATTATTTAATGTTCATTTTGTATATATATTTTATCCAAATTTACATTATTTTATGTGTATTTGTTTATATATTTTCATACATATTTACATTATTTTATGTTTTTTGTAAACATATTTTTCTACGTATTTAAATTATTTTATGTGTAGTATATTGTATATACGTTTTCATAAAAAATTACGTTATTTTATTGTGTGTATAAGTATATATTTTGATACAAATTTTATACAAATTCATGTTATTTAATATGCATTTGTATATATATTTTCATACAAATTTATATTATTTCATATGTAGTTTTTCATATATTTCATTACAAATTTACCTTATTTTATGTTTATTTTGTATATTTATTTCATTCAATTTTAAATTATTTTATGTGTATATTTGTATTTGTATTTAGGTTATTTTATGTGTATTTTGTATATATATTTTTATCCAAAATTACATTATTTTATTGGTATTTCTTAATTTAATTCGACACGAATTTAGATTATTTCATAGGTATTTTGTATACATATTTTTATACTCATTTACATTATCTAATGTGTGTTTTGTATATATATTTTTATGCAAATTTATTTAATGTTCATTTTTGTACATATATTTTTATAGAAATTTGCGTTATTTTATGTATATAGTTTTATATAAATTTACGTTATTTTATGTGCATTTTGTATATTTATATTTATAGAAATACACATTCTTTTATTGGTATATTGTTTATTTACATTTATACGAATTTACATTATTTTATGTGTATTTTGTATACATTTTTTTATACGTATTTACTTAATTTTATGTGTTTTTTTATATATGCATTTTTATAGAAATCTACATTATTTTATGTGTATTCGTATATATATTTTGAAACAAATTTACATTATTTTATATGTATTTTGCATATCTATTTCAATACAAATTTACCTTCTTGTATGTGCATTTTGTATATTTATTTTAATACAAGTCCAAATATTTTATGTGTATTTTGGAATCAATAATTTTATTAAAAAAAGCGTTATTTTATAGGTATTTTGCATCTTAATTTTCATTTTATATGTAATTTGTATATATATTTTTATACGCTTTTACATTATTTAATATTTATTTTGAATATATATTTTTATACAGATTCATGGTATTTTATGTGTATTTGTATATATATTTTCATATAAATTTACAATATTTTATGTGTATTTTGTACATCTATTTTATTACAAATCTACCTTATTTTATGTTTATTTTGTATGTGTATTTAGTATATTTATATTTATCCAAATACACATTCTTTTATTGGTATTTTGTTTATTTATTTTAATTCGAATTTACATTATTTTATGTGTATTTTGTATACATTTTTTTATACGTATTTACTTAATTTTATGTGTATTTTGTATATATATTTTTATAGAAATCTACGTTTATTTTATTTCTATTCGTATATATATTTTGAAACAAATTTACATTGTTTTATATGTATTTTTGCATATCTCTTTCAATACAAATTTACCTTATTGTATGTGCATTTTGTATATTTATTTCAATACAAATCTAAATATTTTATGTGTATTTTGGTATGTATATTTTTATAAATATTTTTGGGAATTTTGCATCTTTATTTTCATACAAATTTACATTATTTTATTGATATTCTGTGTATTTATTTTGATACGATTTTACTTTATTCTATTTGTTTTTTGTATATATTTTTTTTATACACATTTACACTATTTAATGTGTATCATGCATATATATTTTATACAAATTTATTATCTATTTTCTAGTTTCATACAAATGCACATTCTTTTCATGATATTTTGTTTATTTATTTTGACATGAATTTATATTATTTGATATGTATTTTGTATATATATTTTTATACGTATTTACATAATTTCATATGTATTTTGTATATATATTTCTATAGAAATCTACTTTATTTTATGTGTATTCGTATATATATTTTTAAACAAATTTACATTGTTTTATATGTATTTTTGAATATCTCTTTCAATACAAATTTACCTTACTGTATATGCATTTTGTATATTTATTTCAATACAAATTTAAATATTTTATGTGTATTTTGGTATATATATTTTTATAAAAAATGCGATAATTTTTGGGAATTTTGCATCTTTATTTTCATACAAATTTACATTATTTTATTGATATTCTGTGTATTTATTTTGATACGATTTTACATTATTCTATTTGTTTTTTGTATATATTTTTTTTATACACATTTACATTATTTAATGTGTATCTTGCATATATATTTTATACAAATTTACGTTATTTTAAGTGTATTTGTTTATATATTTTCATTCAAATTTACATTATTTGATGTGTATTTTGTATATGTATTTCCATACAAATGTACCTAATTTTATGTGTATTTTGTATATTTCTTTTCAAACAAATTTAAATTATTTTTGTGTATTTTTGTATATAGTTTTATACAAATTTAGGTTATTTTATGTACGCATTTACATTATTTAGTGTTTGTTTTGTATATATATTTTTATGCTAATTTACTTTATTTTATGTGCATTTTTGTACATATATTTTTATAGAAATTTGCGTTATTTGTATATGTTTTCTCATACAAGTTTACATTATTTTATTGCTATTTTGTTTATTTATTTTGATACGAATTACATGATTATATGTGTATTTTGTACATATTTTTATACGTATTTACATTACTTAATGTGTATTTTGTTTATATATTTTTAAACAAATCTACGTTATTATATGTATTTGTATAAAAATTTTGATACAGATTTACATTATTTTATGTATTTTGTATGTACATTTCAATTCAAATTTAGCTTATTTTAGCTGTATTTTGTATATATATTTTCATACAAATTTAATAACTTCTGTGTATTTTTGTATATAGTTTTATACAAATATACGATATTTTATGTGTATTTTGAATATATATATTTATACAAATACACTTTCTTTTACTGGTATTTTGTTTATTTATTTTGATACGATTTTTACGTGTATTTTGTATTCATTTTTTATACGTATTTACTTCATTTTATGTGTATTTTGTATATATTTTTATAGAAATGAACGTTATTTTATATGTATTCGTATTTTGAAACAAATTTATTTTATGTACACATGAAATGATGTAAATACGTATAAAAATATATATACAAAATACACATTAAATACTGTAAATTCGCGTCAAAATAAATAAACAAAATATCAATAAAAGAATGTGTATTTGTATGAAAATAGATATACAAAATACACATAAAATAACCTAAATTTGTATCAAACTATATACAAAAATACACAAAAATATTTTAAATTTGTATGAAAATAATATACAAAAAACACATAAAATTAGGTAAATTTGTATTGAAATACATATACAAAATACACATAAAATAATGTAAATTTGAATGAAAAGACATAAACAAATACACTTAAAATAACGTAAATTTGTATAAAAAAATATATACAAAACACAAATAGAATAATGTAAAATCGTATCAAAATAAATACACAGAATATTAATAAAATAATGTACCCATAAAATAACGCATTTTTTTATTTATAAAAATATATATACCAAAATACACATAAAAAAATTAAATTTGAATTAAAATAAATATATAAAAAACACATACAATAAGGTAAATTTGTATTGAAATAGATATGCAAAATACATATAAAACAATGTAAATTTGTTTCAAAATATATATACGAATACACATAAAATAACGTAGATTTCTATAAAAATATATATACAAAATACACATAAAATTAAGTAAATACGTATAAAAAAATGCATACAAAATACACATAAAATAATGTAAATTCGTATCAAAATAAATATACAAAATACCAATAAAAGAATGTGTATTTGTATAAATATAAATCTACATAATACACATAAAATAACGTAAATTTATATAAAACTATATACAAAAATACACAGAAGTAATTAAATTTGTATGAAAATATATACAAAATACACACAAAATAAGCTAAATTTGAATTGAAATATATATACAAAATACACATATTTTGCATATCTATTTTCAAACAAATTAAAATTATTTTTGTGTATTTTTGTATATATTTATTTTTGTTATATATAGAATAATGTAAAATCGTATCAAAATAAGTACACAGAATATCAATAAAATAATTTAAATTTGTATGAAAATAAAGATGCAAAATACCCATAAGATAAAGCATTTTTTTTAAATACATATACAAAAATACACATAGAATAATTAAATTTGTATTAAAATTAATATACATAATGCACACATACAAAAAGGTAAATTTGTATTGAAAAAAAAAAGCAAAATACAAATAAAACACTGTAAATTTGTTTAAAAATATATATACGAATACTCATAAAATAACGTGTATATTGTATATCTATTTTCATTCAAATACACATTCTTTTATTGATATTTTGTTTATTTATTTTGACGCGAATTTACATTATTTAATGTGTATTTTATATATATATATATTTTTATACGTGTTTACATCATTTGATGTGTATTTTGTATATATATTTCTATAGAAATCTACGTTGATTTATGAGTATTCGTATATAGATTTTGAAATAAATTTACACTGTTTTATGTGTATTTTGCATATTTTTTCAATACAAATTTACCTTATTGTATATGCATTTTGTATATTAATTTTAATACAAATTTAATTATGCTATGTGTATTTTTGTATATGTATTTTTATAAAAATATGCTTTATTTATGGGTATTTTGCATTTTTATTTTCATACAAATTTACATTATTTTATTTATATTCTGTTTATTTTTTTTTTAAACAATTTTACATTATTCTATGTGTATTTTGTATATCTATTTTTATACGTATTTACTTAATTTTATGTGTATTTTGTATATATATTTTTATAGAAATCTACGTTATTTTATGTGTATTCGTATATATATTTTGAAACAAATTTACATTGTTTTATATGTATTTTTGCATATCTCTTTCAATACAAGTTTACCTTATTGTATGTGCATTTTGTATATTTATTTCAATACAAATTTAAATATTTTATGTGTATTTTGGTATATATATTTTTATAAGAAATGCGCTATTTGATGGGAATTTTGCATCTTTATTTTCATACAAATTTACATTATTTTATTAATATTCGGTGTATTTATTTTGTTACGATTTCACATTATTCTATTTGTTTTTTGTATATATATTTTTATTACATATTTACATTATTTAATGTAAATATTTGTTTTATTATCATTATTCATACAAATTTATTATCTATTATTTATTTTCATGCAAATACACATTCTTTTCATCATATTTTGTTCATTTATTTTGACACGAATTTAACTAGATATGTATTTTGTATATATATTTTTATACGTATTTACATAATTTCATGTGCATTTTGTATATATATTTCTATAGAAATCTACGTTATTTTATGTGTATTCGTATATATATTTTGAAACAAATTAACTTTGTTTTATATGTATTTTTGAATATCTCTTTCAATACATATTTACCTTACTGTATATGCATTTTGTATATTTATTTCAATACAAATTTAAATATTTTGTGTATATTGGTATATATATTTTTATAAAAAATGCGCTATTTTATGGGAATTTTGCATCTTTCTTTTCATACAAATTTACATTATTTTATTGATATTCTGTGTATATATATTGATAGGATTTTACACTATTCTATTTCTTTTTTGTATATATTTTTTTTATACACATTTACATTATTTAATGTGTATCTTGCATATATATTTTATACAAATTTATGTTATTTTAAGTGTATTTGTTTATATATTTTCATTCAAATTTACATTATTTTATGTGTATTTTGTATATGTATTTCAATACAAATTTAACTAATTTTATGTGTATTTTGTATATTTCTTTTCATACAAATCTTAAATTTTTTTGTGTATTTTTGTATATAGTTTTATACAAATTTAGGTTATTTTATGTACGCATTTACATTATTTAATGTGTGTTTTGTATATATATTTTTATGCAAGTTTACTTTATTTTATGTGCATTTTTGTACATATATATTTTTAGAAATTTGCGTTATTTTATGTGTATTTGTATGTTTTCTCATACAAATTTACATTATTTTATTGCTATTTTGTTTATTTATTTTGATACGAATGAAAATAGATATGCAAAATATACATAAAATAAACTAAATTTGTATTAAAATATATATACAAAATACATAAAATAATGTAAATTTGTATCAAAATATTTTAACAGATGCGCATAAAATAACGTAAATTTGTTTTAAAATATACAAAATACACATTAAATAATGTAAATATGTATAAAAAAATATATACAAAACACAAATAGAATAATGTAAAATCGTATCAAAATAAATACACTGTATATTAATAAAACAATGTAAATTTGTATGAAAATAAAGATGCAAAATACCCATTAAATAACGCATTTTTTTATAAAAATATATATACCAAAATACACATGAAAAAATTAATTTGTATTAAAAAAAATATACAAAATACACATACAATAAGGTAAATCTGTATTGAAATAGATATGCAAAATACATATAAAACAATGTAAATTTGTTTCAAAATATATATACGAATACACATAAAATAACGTAGATTTGTATAAAAATATATATACAAAATACACATAAAATGAAGTAAATACGTATAACAATGTATACAAAATACACATAAAATAATGTAAATTGTATCAAAATAAATAAACAAAATACCAATAAAGAATGTGTATTTGTATAAATATAAATATACAAAATACACATAAAATAAAGTAAATTTGAATAAAACAATATACCAAAATACCCAGAAGTTAATAAAATCTTATGAAAGTAGATATACAAAATAAATAAAAAATAAGCTAAATTTGAATTGAAATGTATATAGAAAATACATAAAATAATGTAAATTTGTATCAAAATATTTATAAAAATACATATAATAACGTAAATTTGTTTAAAAATATATAAACAAAATACACATTAAGTAATGTAAATACGTATAAAAAATATGTACAAAATACACATATAATTATGTAATTCGTATTAAACTAAATAAACAAAATATCAATAAAATAATGTAAATTTGTATGAGAAAACATATACAAATACATATAAAATAACGCTAATTTTCATAAAAATGTATGTCCAAAAATGAACGTAAAATAAAGTAACTTTGGATAAAAATATATATATACAAAACACACATTAAATAATGTAAATGCGTACATAAAATAACCTAAATTTGTATAAAACTATATACAAAAATACACAAAAATAGTTTAAATTTGTATGAAAAGAAATATACAAAATACACATAAAATTAGGTTAATTTGTATTGAAATACATATACAAAATACATATAAAATAATGTAAATTTGAAAGAAAATATATAAACAAATACACATATAATAACGCAAAATTTGTATGAAATATATAATCAAAATACACATTAAATAATGTAAATATGTATAAAAAAGTATTTACAAAACACAAATAGAATAATGTAAAATCGTATCAAAATATATACACAGAATATTAATAAAATAATGTAAATTTGTATGAAAATTAAGATGCAAAATACCTTTAAAATAACGCATTTTTTATAAAAATATTGATACCAAAATACACATAAAATATTTGAATTTCTATTAAAATAAATATACAAAATGCACATACAATAAGGTAAATTTGTATTGAAGTAGATATGCAAAATACATATAAAATAATGTAAATTTGTTTCAAAATATATATACGAATACACATAAAATAACGTAGATTTCTATAAAAATACATATACAAAATACACATAATATTAAGTAAATACGTATAAAAAAATGTATACAAAATACACATAAAATAATGTAAATTCGTATAAATGTAAATAAACAATATACCAATAAAAAAATGTGTATTTGTATAAATATATATATATACAAAATGCACATAAAATAACGTAAATTTATATAAAACTATATACATATAATAACGCAAATTTCTATAAAAATATATGTTCAAAAATTAACATAAAATAAATTTGCATAAAAATATATATTCAAAACACACTTTAGATAATGTAAATGAGTATAAAAATATGTATACAAAATACCTATGAAATAATCTAAATTCGTATCGAATTAAATTAAGAAAATATCAATAAAATAATGTAATTTTGGATGAAAATATATATACAAATTACACATAAAATAACCTAAATACAAATACAAATATACACATAAAATAATTTAAAATTGAATTAAATAAATATACAAAATAAACATAAAATAAGGTAAATTTGTAATGAAATATATGAAAAAATACACATAAAATAATATAAATTTGTATGAAAATACATATACAAATACACATTAAATAACATGAATTTGTATAAAATTTGTATTAAAATATATACTTATACACACAATAAAATAACATAATTTTTTTATGAAAATGTATATACAAAATACACATAAAATAATTTAAATACGTAGAAAAATATATATACAAAAAACACATAAAATAATGTAAATTTGTATGAAAATATATAAACAAATACACATAAAATAATGTAAATTTGGATAAAATATATATACAAAATGAACATTAAATAATGTAAATATGTATAAAAAAAATATACAAAATACACATACAATAATGTTAAATCGTATCAAAATAAATAAAGAGAATATCAATAAAATAATGTAAATTCGTATGAAAATAAAGATGCAAAATATCCATATAATAACGCATATTTGCATAAAAATATAAATACAAAAATACATATAAAATAGTTAAATTTGTATTAAAATAAATATACAAAATGCACGTACAATAAAGTAAATTTGTATTGAAATAGATATGCAAAATACACATCAATAATGTAAATTTGTATCAAAATATATATACGAATACTCATAAAATAGAGTAAATTTCTATGAAAATATACATACAAAATAGATATACAAAATACACATATAACTAATTAAAATTGTATTTAAATACATGTACAAAAAAATCATAAAATAATGTAAAATCATATCAAAATAAATACACAGAATATCAATAAAATAATGTAAATTTGTATGAAAATAAAGATGCAAAATACCCATAAAATAAAGCATATTTTTATAAAAATACATATACAAAAATACACATAGATTAATCAAATTTGTATTAAAATTAATATACAAAATGCACATACAATAAGGTAACTTTGTATTGAAAAAATATGCAAAATACACATAAAATAATGTAAATTTGTTTCAAAATATATATACGAATACACATAAAATAACGCAGATTTCTATAGAAATATATATACAAAACACACTTGAAATAATGTAAATACGTATAAAAATATATATACAAAATACACATTAAATAATGTTAATTCGTGTCAAAATAAATCAACATATATCATGAAAAGAATGTGTATTTGTATGAAAATAGATATACAAAATACACATAAAATAACCTAAATTTGTATAAAACTATATACAAAAATACACAAAAATAACAAACTTGTATGAAAATAAATATACAAAAAACATATAAAAATAGGTAAATTTGTATTGAAATACATATACAAAATACACTGAAAATAATGTAAATTTGAATGAAAATATATAAACATATAGACTTAAAATAACGTAAATTTGTATCAAATATATATACAAAAAAAACATTAAATAATGTAAATATGTATAAAAAAAATATATACAAAACACAAATAAAATAATGTAAAATCGTATCAAAATAAATACAGAAAATATTAATAAAATAATGTAAATATGTATGAAAATTAATATGCAAAATACCCATAAAATAACGCATTTTTTATAAAAATATATATACGAAAAAACATAAAATATTTGATTTTGTATTAAAATAAATAGATATACAAAATACACATAAAATAAGCTAAATTTGAGTTGAAATATATATACAAAATACATAAAATAATGTAAATTTGTATCAAAATACCTATACAAATACACATATAATAACGTAAGTTTTTATAAAGATATATAAACAAAATACACATTAAATAATGTAAATACGTATAAAAAAATGTAAAAAATACACAAATAATCATGTAATTCGTATTAAAATAAATATACAAAATACCAATAAAATAATGTAAATTTCTATAAGAAAACATATACAAAATACACATAAATAACGCAAATATCAATAAAAATATATATATTATAATATATTTTTATACATATTTAAAATATTTAATGTATATTTTGTATATTTATATTTTATGCAAATTTACGTGATTTTATATGTATTTGTTTATATATTTTCATACAAATTTACATTATTTCATGTGAGTTTTGTATACGTATTTCAATACCAATTTGCCTAACTTTATGTGTATTTTGCATATCTATTTTCAAACAAATTTAAATTATTTTGTGTATTTTTGTATATATTTTTATACAAATTTTAGTTATTTTATTTGTTTTTTGTATATATATTTTCCTACAAATATACATTCTTTTATTGGAATTTTGTGTATTTAATTTTTTACGAATTTACATTATTTTATGTGTATTTTGTATATATATTTTTCTACGTATTTAAACTATTGTATGTGTATTTTATATATACATTTTCATAAAAATTTACGTTATTTTATTGTGTGTATTCGTATATATTTTGAAACAAATTTTATACAAATTCATGTTATTTTATGTGTATTTGTATATATATTTTCATACAAATTTATATTATTTTATGTGTATTCTTACATATATTTTATTACAAATTTACCTTATTTTATGTTTATTTTGTATATTTATTTTATTCAATTTAAAATTATTTAATGTGTATATTTGTATTTGTATTTAGGTTATTTTATGTGTGTTTTCTATATATATTTTCATCCAAAATTACATTATTTTATTGTTATTTTCTTAATTTAACTCGATACGAATTTAGATTTTTTCATAGGTATTTTGTATACATATTTTTATACTCATTTACATTATGTAATGTGTGTTTTGTATATATTTTTTTATGCAAACTAATTTTATGTGCATTTTTGTACATATATTTTTATAGAAACTTAAAACGTTATTTTATGTGTATTTTGTATATGTTTTCTCATACAAATTTACATTATTTAATCAGTTTTTTGTTTATTTGTTTTGATACGAATGACTTGATTATTTGTGTATTTTGTAAATATTTTTTTATACGTATTTACATTACTTAATGTGTATTTTGTTTATATATTTTTTTAGAAATATTATATGTGTATTTGTTAAAAATATTTTGAAACGAATTTACTTTATTTTATGTATTTTGTATATATATTTCAATTCAAATTTAGCTTATTTTGTGTGTATTTTGTATATCTATTTTCATACAAATTTAATTACTTCTGTGTATTTTTGTATATAGTTTTGTACAAATTTACGTTATTTTATGTGCATTTTGTATATTTATATTTATACAAATATTTTATTGTTTTTTTTTTTATATTTATTTATGAATATTTTAAAATATTTTATGTATTTTTGTATTTTTTTTGATTTTTTTATTTTAATTTTATTTGTATTATATATATATATATTTATAGAAATTTATGTATATTATGTTATGTATATATTTATTCGTAAATTTTATTGTTTTATATGTTTTTTTATATGTTTGTTTATTCATATTTTTATTTTATTATATGTATTTTTTGTATATTATTTTAATACAACTCAAAAATATTTATGTGTTTTTAGTATATATATATTTAAAAAAAAAATATTTTTTTATAGGTTTTTTTATCTTAGTTTTCATAGAAATGTACATTATTTTATTAATATCATGTGTATATATTTTGATACGATTTTATATTATACTATTTGTGTTTTGGATATATTTTTTTATACATATTTTCATTATTTAATGTGTATTTTTTATATATATTTTATCCAAATTAACGTTATTTTAAGTGTATTTGTTTATATAATTTCATTCAAATTTACATTATTTTAAGTGTATTTTGTATATGTATTTCAATACAAATTTACCTAATTTTATGTGTATTTTGTATATTTATTTTCATACAAATTTAAATTATTTATGTGTTTTTTGTAATATATAGTAAATTTTATAAAAATATATATTCAATACATATAAAATTATGTAAATAAGTTTATCTATACAAATATACATTAAATTTATTAAATATTGTGTATATATTTTGATACAAATACAATTTAAATATATAATAATTTCAATTTGTATGAAAATAGATATACAAAATACACATAGTAATTAATTATTTAAATACATGTAAAAATGTAAAGAAATGAAAACAAATTAAATTCATATAAAATAACGGTATATTGGTATAAAATAGAATATACACATGAAATAATGTAAAATCGTATCAAAATAAAAACACACAATATCAATAAAATAAAATATTTTGTAAGAAAAAAAAAAGATGCAACACCATAAGATAAAAGCATATTTTTTTAAAAATACATATAGAAGAATACACATAGAATAATTAAATTTGTATTAAAATTAATATACAAAATGCGCGTACAATGAGGTAAATTTGTATTGAAAAAATAAACAAAATGCACATAAAACAATGTATATTTGTTTCAAAATATATATACGAATACACATAAAATAACGTATATTTCTATAGAAATATATATACAAAATACACATGAAATGACGTAAATACGTATAAAAATATATATACACAATACACATTAAATAATGTAAATTCGCATCAAAATAAATAAACAAAATATCAATAAAAGAATGTGCATTTGTATGAAAATAGATATACAAAATACACATAAAATATTGTAAATTTGTATGGTAGGCATCTTCCCGGTGGGGCCTGATGGTCGGCCCAAGGCATCTTCCAGGTGGGGCCTGATGGTCGGCCCAGCCCGTTCTGGCGCAGGCGAGTGTTTATAGTGGCGCCATCTTGCATTGGCTCATGCTGCCCCCCGGAACTCGTTCTTGATTCGCTTGGACGGCTTCTTCTAGAGTCCGGGTTGATGGGTGGTCTTCAGGACAGCATGTGGGTAGTTTTAAGCCACTCGGCGGTGACTGAAAAATCCGAGTGGTAGCGTGAGGATTCGAACCCGCGTCGTCCATCACGCGGCGAATGTGGGTCCAGTACGCTATCACCTCGGCCACCGCCTACCCATTTTGTATATTTATTTCAATACAAATTTAAATATTTTATATGTATTTTGGTATATATTTTTTTATAAGAAATGCGCTATTTGATGGGAATTTTGCATCTTTATTTTCATTCAAATTTACATTATTTTATTAATATTCGGTGTATTTATTTGGAACGATTTTACATTATTCTA
Organism: Eriocheir sinensis; assembly: GCF_024679095.1. Classification (NCBI taxonomy): domain Eukaryota; kingdom Metazoa; phylum Arthropoda; class Malacostraca; order Decapoda; family Varunidae; genus Eriocheir; species Eriocheir sinensis. The sequence goes on along the minus strand of NW_026111613.1, from coordinate 336,376 downwards.
TTTGTTTTTTGTATATATATTTTTTATACATATTTACATTATTTAATGTGTATCTTGCATATATATTTCATACAAATTTATTATCTATTATTTATTTTCATACAAATACACATTCTTTTTATGATATTTTGTTTATTTATTTTGACACGAATTTACATTACTTAATATGTATTTTGTATATATATTTTTATACGTATTTACATAATTTCATGTGTATTTTGTATATATATTTCTATAGAAATCTACGTTATTTTATGTGTATTCGTATATATATTTTGAAACAAATTTACATTGTTTTATATGTATTTTTGAATATCTCTTTCAGTACAAATTTACCTTACTGTATATGCATTTTGTATATTTATTTCAATACAAATTTAAGTATTTTATGTGTATTTTGGTATATATATTTTTAGAAAAAATGCGCTATTTTATGGGAATTTTGCTTCTTTCTTTTCATACAAATTTACATTATTTTGTTGATATTCTCTGTATTTATTTTCATACGATTTTACATTATTCTATTTCTTTTTTGTATATATTTTTTTAATACACATTTACATTATTTAATGTGTATCTTGCATATATATTTTATACATATTTACGTTATTTAAGTGTATTTGTTTATATATTTTCATTCAAATTTACATTATTTTATGTGTATTTTGTATATGTATTTCAATACAAATTTACCTAGTTTTATGTGTATTTTGTATATTTCTTTTCATACAAATTTTAATTATTTTTGTGTATTTTTGTATATAGTTTTATACAAATTTAGGTTATTTTATGTACGCATTTACATTATTTAATGTTTGTTTTGTATATATATTTTAATGCAAATTTACTTTATTTTATGTGCATTTTTGTAAGTTTGTATTGAAATGGATATGCAAAATACATATAAAACAATGTAAATTTGTTTCAAAATATATATACGAATAAACATAAAATAACGTAGATTTCTATAAAAATATATACAAAATACACATAAAATGAAATAAACACGTATAAAAAATGAATACAAAATACACATAAAATAATGTAAAATCGTATCAAAATAAATAAACAAAATACCACTAGAATAATGTCTATTAGTATAAATAAAAAAATACAAAATACACATAAAATATCGTAAGTTTGTATAAAATTATATACAAAAATACACAGAAGTAATTAAATTAAATAAATGTTAAATAATATAAATGAGTATAAAAATATATATACAAAGTACATATAAAATAATACAAATTTAATTATTCTATGTGTATTTTTGTATATGTATTTTCATAAAAAAATTGCTTTATTTTATGAGTATTTTGCAGCTTTATTTTCATACAAATTTACTTTATTTTATTGATATTCTGTGTATTTATTTTGATACGATTTTACATTATTTTATGTATATTTTGTATATGTATTATGTATATCTATTTTCATACAAATTGAAATTAATTTTGTGTATTTTAGTATATATTTTTATTCAAATTTTCGTAATTTTATGTGAATTTTGTATATTTATTTTCCTACAAATATACGTTCTTTTATCGGAATTTTGTTTATTTATTTTGATACGAATTTTCATTATTTTAGGTGTATTTGATATATATATTTTTATACTTATTTACATAATTCTATATGTATTTTGAATATATATTTTCATAGAAATTTACTCAATTTTATGTGTTTTCGTATATATATTTTGATACATATTTACATTATTTATGTGTATTTCGCATATCTATTTCAATACAAATTTTCTTTATTGTATGTGCCTTTTGTATATTTATTTTGATACAAATTTAATTATTTTATGTGTATTTTTGTATATATATTTTTAAACAAATATGCGTTATTATATGGATATTTTGCATCTTTATTTTCATTCAAATTTACATTATTTTATTGATAGTCTGTTTATTTATTTTGATACGATTTTACGTTATTCTCTGCATTTTGTATATATATTTTTAGATATATTTACATTATTTAATGTATATTTTGTACATATATTTTATGGAAATTTACGTTATCTTATGTGTATTTGTTTATATATTTTCATACAAATTTACATTATTTTATGTGTATTTTGCATATCTATTTTCAAACAAATTTAAATTATTTTTGTGTATTTTTGTATATATTTTGTACAAAATTTTGTTATTTTATTTGTATTTTGTATATATATTTTCCTACAAATATACATTCTTTTAGAGGAAATTTTGTTTATTTATTTTGATACGAATTTACATTATTTTATGTGTATTTTGTATATATATTTTTCTATGTATTTACATTATTTTATGTGTATTTTGTATATATATTTTCATAAAAATTTACGTAATTTTATTGTGTGTATTCGTATATATTTTGATAAAAAATTTCATTATCTTATGTGTTTTTTGCATATCTATTTCAATAAAAATCTACCTAATTGTATGTGTATTTTGTATATTTATTTTAACACAAATTCAATTATTTAATGTGTATTTTTGTATATATTTTTTTTTAAATATGAGTTATTTTATGGGTATTTTGCATCTTTAATTTTATAAATTTTTACATTACGTACATATCTTTTATACGTATTTACATTATTTAATGTGTATTTTGTTTATATATTTTTATACAAATTTACGTTATTATATGTGTATTTGAATATATATTTTGATACAAATTTACATTATTTTATGTATTTTTTTATATTTATTTCAATTCAAATTTAGCTTATTTTATGTCTTTTGTATATCTATTTTCATACAAATTTAACTATTTTTGTTTATTTTTGTATATAGTTTTATACAATTTTACGTTATTTTATGTGTATTTTGTATATTTATATTTATACAAGTAAACATTCTTTTATTGGCATTTAGTTTATTTATTTTGATACGAATTTACATTATTTTATGTGTATTTTGTATACATTTTCTTATACATATTTACTTCATTTTATGTGTATTTTGTATATATTTTTTATACAAATCTACGTTATCTTATGTGTATTCGTATATATATTTTGAAACAAATTTACATTGTTTTATGTGTATTTTGCATATCTATTTCAATACAAATTTACCTTATTGTATGTGCATTTTGTATATTTATTGTATTACAAATTTAAATATTTTATGTGTATTTTGGTATATATATTTTCATAAAAAATGCGTTGTTTTATGGGTATTTTGCATCTTTATTTTCATACAAATTTACACTATTTTATTAATATTCTGTGTATTTATTTTGATACTATTTTACATTATTCTATTTGTGTTTTGTGTATATTTTTTTTATACATATTTACATTATTTAATGTGTATTTTCTATATATATTTCATACAAATTTACGTTATTTTAAGTGTATTTGTTTATATATTTTCATTCAAATTTACATTATTTTATGTGTATTTTGTATATGTATTTCAATAGAAATTTAACTAGTTTTATGTGTATTTTGTATAATTATTTTCATACAAATTTAAATTATTTTTGTGTATTTTTTTAATAGAGTTTTATACAAATTTACAATGTATTTGTTTTCATTTCATACAAATCTACATTATTTTATGTGTTTTTTGTACATGTATTTAAATACAAATTTAACTAGTTATATGTGTATTTTGTATATCTATTTTGTATGTATATTTTCATAGAAATTTACTCTATTTTATGAGTATTCGTATATATATTTTGATACAGATTTACATTATTAATGTGTATTTTGCATATCTATTTCAATACAAATTTATTTTATTGTACGTGCATTTTGTATATTTATTTTAATACAAATTTAATTATTTTATATGTATTTTTGTATATATATTATATATTTATATATATATATATATATATATAGAGATATATATATAGATATATATATATATATATATATATATATATATAGATATATATATATATATATATATATATATATATATATATATATATATATATATATATATATATATATATATATATATATATATATATATATATTATATGGATATTTTGCATCTTTATTTTCCTACAAATTTACATTATTTTATTGATATTCTCTTTATTTATTTTGATACGATTTAACATTATTCTATGTGTTTTTTGTATATATTTTTTTTATACATATTTACATTATTTATGTTCATTTTGTATATATATTTTATCCAAATTTACATTATTTTATGTGTATTTGTTTATATATTTTCATACATATTTACATTATTTTATGTGTTTTTTGTATATATATTTTTCTACTTATTTAAATTATTTTATGTGTATTTTGTATATACATTTTCATAAAAAAATTACGTTATTTTATTGTGTGTATAAGTATATATTTTGATACAAATTTTATACAAATTCATGTTATTTAATGTGTATATGTATATATATTTTCATACAAATTTATAATATTTTATGTGTATTTTTCATATATTTCATTACAAATTTACCTTATTTTATGTTTATTTTGTATATTTATTTAATTCAATTTTAAATTATTTTATGTGTATATTTGTATTTGTATTTAGGTTATTTTATGTGTATTTTGTATATATATTTTCATCCAAAGTTACATTATTATATTGGTATTTTCTTAATTTAATTCGATACGAATTTAGATTATTTAATAGGTGTTTTGTATACATATTTTTATACTCATTTACATTATCTAATGTGTGTTTTGTATATATATTTTTATGCAAATTTATTTTATGTTCATTTTTGTACATATATAGAAATTTGAGTTATTTTATGTATATAGTTTTATATAAATTTACGTTATTTTATGTGCATTTTGAATATTTATATTTATACAAATACACATTCTTTTATTGCTATATTGTTTATTTATATATACACGAATTTACATTATTATATGTGTATTTTGTATACATTTTTTTATACGTATTTACTTAATATTATGTGTATTTAGTATATGTATTTTTATAGAAATCTACGTTATTTTATGTGTATTCGCATATATATTTTGAAACAAATTTACATTATTTTATATGTATTTTGCATATCTATTTCAAAACAAATTTACCTTATTTTATGTGCATTTTGTATATTTATTTTGATACAAATTCAAATATCTTATGTCTATTTTGGTATCAATAATTTTATAAAAAAAATGCGTTATTTTATAGGTATTTTGCATCTTAATTTTCATACAAATTTACATTATTTTATTAATATTCTGTGTATATATTTTGATACGATTTTACATTATTCTATTTGTGTTTTGTATATATTTTTTTATACATATTTACATTATTTAATGTGTATTTTGTATATATATTTCATACAAATTTACGTTATTATATGTGTATTTGTTTATATATTTTCTTTCAAATTTACATTATTTTATGTGTATTTTGTATATGGATTTCAATAGAAATTAACCTAATTTTAAGTGTATTTCGTATATTTGTTTTCATACATATTTAAATTATTTTTGTGTATTTTTTTATATAGTTTTATACAAATTTAGGTTATTTTATGTACGCATTTACATTATTTAATGTGTGTTTTGTATATATATTTTTATCCAAAGTTAATTTATTTTACGTTCATTTTTGGACATATATTTTTATAGAAATTAGCGTTATTTTATATGTGTTTGTATATGTTTTCTCATACAAATTTACATTGTTTTATTGCTATTTTGTTTATTTAGTTTGATACGAATTACATGATTATATGTGTATTTTGTACATATTTTTTATATGTATTTACATTACTTAATGTGTATTTTGTATATACATTTCAATTCAAATTTAGCTTATTTTATCTGTATTTTGTATATCTATTTTCATACGAATTTAATTACTTCTGTGTATTTTTGTATATAGTTTTATACAAATTTACGTTATTTTATGTGTATTTTGTATATTTATATTTATACAAATACACATTCTTTTATTGGTATTTTGTTTATTTATTTTGATACGAATTTACATTATTTTATGTGTATTTTGTATACATTTTTTTATACGTATTTACTTCATTTTACTTGTATTTTGTATATATATTTTTATACAAATCTACGTTATTTTATGTGTATTCGTATATATATTTTGAAACAAATTTACATTGTTTTATATGTATTTTGCATATCTATTTCGATACAGATTTACCTTATTGTATGTGTATTTTGTATATTTATTTAATACAAATAAAAAAAATTATGTGTATTTTTGTATATATATTTAAAAAAAAGCGTTATTTTATGGGTATTTTGCTTCTTTATTTTCATACAAATTTACATTATTTTATTAATATTCTGTGTATTTATTTTGATACGATTTTACATTATTCTATTTGTGTTTTATATATATTTTTTTTATACAAATTTACGTTATTTTAAGTGTATTTGTTTATGTATTTTCATTCAAATTTACAGTATTTTATTTGTATTTTGTATATGTATTTCAATACAAATTTACCTAATTTTATGTGTATTTTGTATATATATTTTCATACAAATACACAGTCTTTTATTGACATTTTGTTTATTTATTTTGAGGCGAATTTACATTATTTAATGTGTATTTTAAATATATATATTTATACGTATTTACATCATTTCATGTGTATTTTGTATATTTATAAAAAATGCGTTATTTTATGGGTATTTTGCATCTTTATTTTCATACAAATTTACATTATTTTATTTACGTTGTGTGTATTTATTTTAATACGATTTTACATTATTCTATTTGTGTTTTGTATATATATTTTTTATACATATTTACATTATTTAATGAGTATTTTTTATATATATTTTATACAAATTTATGTTAATTTAAGTGTATTTGTTTATATATTTTCATTCAAATTTTCATTATTTTATGTGTATTTTGTATATGTATTTTTTTTACAAATGTACCTAATTTTGTGTATTTTGTATATTTATTTTCATACAAATTTAACTTATGTTTGTGTATTTTTATATATAGTTTTATACAAATTTACGTTATTTTATGTGTATTTTGTATATGTATTTTCATACAAATACACATTCTTTTATTGATATTTTAATTATTTATTTTGACACGAATTTACATTATTTAATGTGTATTTTGTATATATATTTTTATACGTATTTACAACATTTCATGTGTATTTTGTATATATATTTCTATAGAAATCTACGTTATTTTATGTGTATTCGTATATATATTTTGAAACATATCTACATTATTTTATGTGTATTTTGTATATATATTTCATTATAAATTTGCCTTATTTTAAGTTTATTTTTATATCTATTTTCATTCAAATTCAAATCATTTTATGTATATATTTATTTGTATTTACGTTATTTTATGTGTATTTTCTATATATATTTTTATTCAAAATTACATTATTTTATCGGTATTTTGTTCATTTATTTCGATACGAGTTTAGATTATTTCATGTGTATTTTCTATACATGTACATATAGAGTAAATTTCTATGAAAATATATATTCAAAATACATATAAAATTATGTAAATAAGTATAAAAATATATATATCAAATACACCTAAAAAAAATGAAAATTCGTATCAAAATAAATAAATAAAATTCCGATAAAAGAACGTAAATTCGAATTAAAATAAATAAGCAAAATACCAATAAAAGAATGTGTATTTGGATAACTATAAATATGCAAAATACACATACTAAATAAACATAAAATAAGGTAGATTTGTAATAAAATATGTACAAAATACACATAAAATAATGTAAATTTATATGAAAATATATATACAAATACACATAAAATACCATGAATTTGTATAAAAATATATATTCTAAATAAATATTAAATAATGGAAAAGCGTATAAAAATATATATACAAAGTACATATAAAATAATGTAAATTCGTATCAATATAAATCAATAAAACACCAATAAAATAATATTTATTTGAATGAAAATAAATTTACAAAATACACATAACATAACTAAAATTTGTATTAAAATATATACAAAAATACATAGAAATAATTTGAATTTGTATGAAAATAGATATACAAAATACACATAAAACTAGTTAAATTTCTTTTGAAATGTATATACAAAATACCCATAAAATATTGTAAATTTGTGTCAAAATATATAAACAAAAACACATAAAATAACGTAAATTTGTATGAAAAATATATACAAAATACACATAGAATAATGTCAACTCCTATCAAAATGAATGAGCAGAATATCAATTAAATAATGTAAATTTGTATGAAAATAAAGATGCAAAATACCCAAAAAATATGTTTATAAAAATTCAGATACAAAAATACACATCGAATAATTAAATTTGTATTAAAATTAATATACAAAATGCGTATATAATAAGGTAAATTTGTATTGAAAAAATATGCAACATACACGTTTACTCATACAAATTTATATTATTTTATTGGTATTTTGTTTATTTATTTTGACACGAATTACATGATTATATGTGTATTTTGTACATATATTTTTATACGTATTTACATTATTTAATGTGTATTTTGTTTATATATTTTCATACAAATTTACGTTATTATATGAGCATTTGTATAAATATTTTGATACAAATTTACTTTATTTCATGTATTTTGTATATATATTTCAATTCAAATTTAGCTTATTTCGTGTGTATTTTGTATATATTTTCATACAAAGTTAATTACTTCTGTGTATTTTTGTATATAGTTTTATATAAATTTACGTCATTTTATGTGTATTTTGTATATTTATATTCATACAAATACACATTCTTTTATTGGTATTTTGTTTATTTATTTTGATACGAATTTACATTATTTTATGATATATATTTTATTCAAATTTACATTATTTTATGTGTATTTGTTTATATATTTTCATACATATTTACATTATTTTATGTGTTTTTTGTATATATATTTTTCTACGTATTTATATTATTTTATGTGTATTTTGTATATACATTTTCATAAAAAAATTACATTATTTTATTGTGTGTATAAGTATATGTTTTTATACAAATTTTATTATTTTTTGTACATGTTATTTAATGTGTATTTGTATATATATTTTCATACAAATTTATATTATTTTATGTGTATTTTTTCATATATTTCATTACAAATTTACCTTATTTTATGTTTATTTTGTATATTTATTTTATTTAATTTTAAATTATTTTATGTGTATATTTGTATTTGTATTTAGGTTATTTTATGTGTATTTTGTATATATATTTTCATCCAAAATTACATTATTTTATTGGTATTTCTTAATTTAATTCGATACGAATTTAGATTATCTCATAGGTATTTTGTATACATATTTTTAATCTCATTGACATTATCTAATGTGTGTTTTGTATATATATTTGTATGCAAATTTATTTAATGTTAATTTTTGTACATATATTTTTATAGAAATTTGCGTTATTTTATGTATATAGTTTTATATAAATTTACGTTATTTTATGTGCATTTTGTATATTTATATTTATACAAATACACATTCTTTTATTGGTATATTGTTTATTTACATTTATACGAATTTACATTATTTTATGTGTATTTTGTATACATTTTTTTATACGTATTTACTTAATTTTATGTGTATTTTGTATATGTATTTTTATAGAAATTTACGATATTTTATGTGTATTCGTATATATATTTTGAAACAAATTTACATTATTTTATATGTATTTTGCATATCTATTTCAATAAAAAATTACCTTATTGTATGTGCATTTTGTATATTTATTTTAATACAAGTTCAAATATTTTATGTGAATTTTGGTATCAATAATTTTATAAAAAATGCGTTATTTTATAGGAATTTTGCATCTTAATTTTCATTTTATATGTACTTTGTATATATATTTTTATACGCTTTTACATTATTTAATATTTATTTTGAATATATATTTTTATACAGATTCATGGTATTTTATGTGTATTTGTATATATATTTTCATATAAATTTACATTATTTTATGTGTATTTTGTACATATATTTTATTACAAATCTACCTTATTTTATGTTTATTTTGTATGTGTATTTAGTATATTTATATTTATCCAAATACACATTCTTTTATTGGTATTTTGTTTATTTATTTTAATTCGAATTTACATTATTTTATGTGTATTTTGTATACATTTTTTTATACGTATTTACTTAATTTTATGTGTATTTTGTATATATATTTGTTATAGATATCTACGTTTTTTTATTTGTATTCGTATATATATTTTGAAAGAAATTTACATTGTTTTATATGTATTTTTGCATATCTCTTACAATACAAATTTCCCTTATTGTATGTTTATTTTGTATATTTATATCAATACAAATTTAAATATATTATGTGTATTTTGGTATATATATTTTTATAAGAAATGCGCTATTTTATGGGAATTTTGCCTCCTTATTTTCATTCAAATTTACATTATTTTATTAATATTCGGTGTATTTATTTTGATACGTTTTTACATTATTTTATTTGTTTTTTGTATATACTTTTTTATACATATTTACATTATTTAATGTGTATCTTGCATATATATTTTATACAAATTTATTATCTATTATCTATTTTCATACATATACACATTCTTTTCATGATATTTTGTTTATTTATTTTGACACGAATTTACATTATTTGATATGTATTTTGTATATATATTTCTATAGAAATCTACTTTATTTTATGTGTATTCGTATATATATTTTGAAACAAATTTACATTGTTTCATATGTATTTTTGAATATCTCTTTCAATACAAATTTACCTTACTGTATATGCATTTTGTATATTTATTTCAATACAAATTTAAATATTTTATGTGTATTTTGGTATATATATTTTTATAAAAAATGCGATAATTTTTGGGAATTTTGCATCTTTATTTTCATACAAATTTACATTATTTTATTGATATTCTGTGTATTTATTTTGATACGATTTTACATTATTCTATTTGTTTTTTGTATATATATTTTATACAAATTTGCGTTATTTTAAGTGTATTTGTTTATATATTTTCACTCAAATTTACATTATTTGATGTGTATTTTGTATTTGTATTTCAATACAAATTTACCTAATTTTATGTATATTTTGTATATTTCTTTTCAAATAAATTTAAATTATTTTTGTGTATTTTTGTATATAGTTTTATACAAATTTAGGTTATTTTATGTTTTGTATATATATTTTTCTCATACAAATTTACATTATTTTATTGCTATTTTGTTTATTTATTTTGATACGAATTACATGATTATATGTGTATTTTGTACATATTTTTTATACCTATTTACATTACTTAATGTGTATTTTGTTTATATATTTTTAAACAAATCTACGTTATTATGTGTATTTGTATAAATATTTTGATACAGATTTACATTATTTCATGTATTTTGTATGTACATTTAACTTAAAATTTAGCTTATTTTAACTGTATTTTGTATATATTTTTATACAAATTTAATTACTTCTGTTTATTTTGTATATAGTTTTATACAAATTTACGATATTTTTGTGTATTTTGTATATTTATAATTATACAAATACACATTCTTTTACATTGTTTTTATTTATTTTGATACGATTTTATGTCTATTTTGTTTTCATTTTTTATACGTATTTACTTCATTTTATGTAAAATGTATTTTGTACAGAGAATATCTAAAATATTTTATGTGTATTCGTATATATATTTTGAAACAAATTACATACATTTTATATGTATTTTTTATCTTTCAATACAAATTTACCTTACCAAAATACACATATAAAAATTAAATTTGTATTAAAATAAATATATAAAAAACACATACAATAAGGTAAATTTGTATTGAAATAGATATGCAAAATACATATAAAACAATGCAAATTTGTTTCAAAATATATATACGAATACACATAAAATAACGTAGATTTCTATAAAAATATATATACAAAATAAACATAAAATGAAGTAAATATGTATAAAAAAATGTATACAAAATACACATAAAATAATGTAAATTCGCATCGAAATAAATATACAAAATAGCAATAAAAGAATGTTATTTGTATAAATATAAATATACAAAATACACATAAAATAACGTAAATTTATATAAAACTATATACAAAAATACACAAAAGTATTTTAATTTGTATGAAAATAGATATACAAAATAAGGTAAATTCGTTTCAAATTCAATAAACAAAATTCAGATAAAAGAACGTATATTTGTGGAAAAAATAAATATTCAAAATACACATAAAATAACGAAAATTTGCATGAAAATATATAAAAAAATAAACAAAAATTATTTCAATTTGTATGAAAATAAATAAAATTAGGTTAATTTGTATTGAAATACATATACAAAATACACATAAAATAATGTAAATTTGAAAGAAAATATATATACAAATACACATATAATAACGTAAATTTGTATGAAAATATATAAACAAAATACTCATTAAATAATGTAAATACGTATAAAAAAATGTGTACAAAATACACATATAATCATGTAATTCGTATCAAAATAAATAAACAAAATACCAACAAAATAATATAAATTTGTATGAGTAAACGTGTGTGTTGCATATTTTTTCAATACAAATTTATCTTATTATATACGCATTTTGTATATTAATTTTAATACAAATTTAATTATTCGATGTGTATTTTTGTATCTGTAATTTTATAAACATATGCTTTATTTTTTGGGTATTTTGCATCTTTATTTTCATACAAATTTACATTATTTTATTGATATTCTGCTCATTCATTTTGATACGAATTGACATTATTCTATGTGTATTTTGTATATATTTTTCATACAAATTTACGTTATTTTATGTGTATTTCTTTATATATTTTGACACAAATTTACAATATTTTATGGCTATTTTGTATATACATTTCAAAAGAAATTTACCTAGTTTTATGTGTATTTTGTATATCTATTTTCATACAAACTCAAATTATTTCTATGTATTTTTGTATATATTTTAATACAAATTTTAGTTATGTTATGTGTATTTTGTAAATCTATTTTCATTCAAATATATATTATTTTATTGGTGTTTTGTTGATTTATATTGATACGAATTTACATTATTTTATATGTACTTTGTATATATATTTTTATACGCTTTTACATTATTTAATATTTATTTTGAATATATATTTTTATACAAATTCATGGTATTTTATGTGTATTTGTATATATATTTTCATATAAATTTACATTATTTTATGTGTATTTTGTACATATATTTTATTACAAATCCACCTTATTTTATGTATATTTTGTATATGTATTTTGTATATTTATATTTATCCAAATACACATTCTTTTATTGGTATTTTGTTTATTTATTTTAAATCGAATTTACATTATTTTATGTGTATTTTGTATACATTTTTTTTATACGTATTTATTTAATTTTATGTGGATTTTGTATATATATTTTTATAGAAATCTACGTTTTTTTTATTTGTATTCGTATATATATTTTGAAACAAATTTACATTGTTTTATATGTATTTTTGCATATCTCTTTCAATACAAATTTACCTTATTGTATGTGCATTTTGTATATTTATTTCAATACAAATTTAAATATTTTATGTGTATTTTGGTATATATATTTTTATAAGGAATGCGCTGTTTTATGGGAATTTTGCATCTTTATTTTCATACAAATTTACATTATTTTATTAATATTCGGTGTATTTATTTTGATACGATTTTACATTATTCTATTTGTTTTTTGTATATACTTTTTTATACATATTTACATTATTTAATTTGTATCTTGCATATATATTTTATACAAATTTATTATCTATTATCTATTTTCATACAAATACACAC
>NW_026111613.1:0-12500 GCF_024679095.1 Eriocheir sinensis | reverse complement strand
AGGCCGCATTTTGAATGGGTCGCCGCCACCGGGGAAGGCGAGACACAGCGGATGGGCGGACACCGGCGACGTCGGCGCCGCAGGGTAGACGGCATCACCCATCACCGCGCGCAGCTCAGAGCCTCTGAGCCCAGTCCAGCGCCCGAACCCAGGCCCGCTTCCCGCACAGGCCCGACTGGCCAGATCCTCAGAGCCAATCCTTATCCCGAAGTTACGGATCTAATTTGCCGACTTCCCTTACCTACATTAGTCTATCGACCAGAGGCTTCTTACCTTGGAGACCGGCTGCGGATATGGGTACGCACAGGCCAGAAACTGGGGTGCATCGCGGAGGCCGCGTGCGTACGTGCGCCGCGCCGTGACGCCGCAGAACGACGCCCGGCAGCGGGCAGCAGCAGACCCCCCCGCTTCGCCCCATGCAGTTACCTGCCTCGCATGTTTCACGGACCGGCAGTGGTACTCGGGACGCCGCAAGAACCGCGGCGCTCTACGGCAGACCGTGTTACCAACACCCTTTCGCTCTGCGAGTGGCTTCTAGGGTCACGGCGCCTTAAACAGAAAAGAAAACTCTTCCCCGGACCACCGCCGATGGACGCGAGTTGGTTCCCGTTACCGGGTTCCTGCACCAAGGGCCGGCCCAAGAAGGAACCTAGCCCCGGTTGGCATCCAGGCCTGGTTACGGAATAAGTACCGTATTCCCTTTCGCCACGAATTCCCATCGGCAACTGAGAAGAATCTATCACGGATGAGCCGCCACGACAGTGACGACAACTCGCTTGGCCGTTGCCTCTAGCGTTGGATAAGGCTTTAGCCTTGGGCTTAGGAGCGACTAACCCATGTCCAACTGATGTTCACATGGAACCCTTCTCCACATCGGCCTTCAAGGGAAGTCTCTCTCGACTATTTGCTACTACCACCAAGATCTGCACCAGGGTCGGCTCCAGGCCGGCTCGCGCCGGATCCCTTCAGCGCTCACCCCTGCGACCCTCCTACTGCCGGGGCTTGAGACCTGGGCCCCCCGGTGAAGAGGGAGCTTGGCCTTTTGTGCCACCGTCGGTCGAGTATCGGGAGAATGCTTGAGCGCCATTCCATTTTAAGGGCTAGTTGCTTCGGCAGGTGAGTTGTTACACACTCCTTAGCGGATTCCAACTTCCATGGCCACCGTCCTGCTGTCTATAGCAACCAACGCCTTTCGATGGGGTCTAGATGAGCATTCGTTTAGGCCCCTTAACTCGACGTTTGGTTCATCCCACAGCGCCAGTTCTGCTTACCAAAATTGGCCCACTAGATACTCGGATTAGTCGCCGAAGCTTCAGCGTTCAAGCAAGCTCGGCATCTCACCCATTTAAAGTTTGAGAATAGGTTGAGGACGTTTCGTCCCCAAGACCTCTAATCATTCGCTTTACCGGATGAAACTCCTCCGTTTCCGCGAGTACCAGCTATCCTGAGGGAAACTTCGAAGGGAACCAGCTACTAGATGGTTCGATTAGTCTTTCGCCCCTATACCCAGCTCTGACAATCGATTTGCACGTCAGAATTGCTACGGACCTCCACCAGAGTTTCCTCTGGCTTCATCCTGGCCAGGCATAGTTCACCATCTTTCGGGTCCCAACATGTCTGCTCATGGTACTTGCCGACAGCACGCGTGCTAGGCCACACCGGACAGAGCAGGATCGGAAGGCAAAACCGCGCGGGACGAACCCGGATGAGAGCCGAAACCCCCACCCGAAGCTCCGCCTGACGCGCGGCGCGCCAACCGAGAGCCCAATCAACGCCGGCGAGGCCAACAACATATTTGCACGACGGCGTCGAATGGCAAGTCCAGGGCCTGCGCCCCCCTGCGTACAAGCGCCTCCCGCGAAGGAGACGGACCACCGTGCGCACCGAGCACCCGCGAGGCCGGAGGTAAGCGACGGGGGAAAGGGACTCACCCCGCGCACCCCCCTCGACCCCGCTTTGGGATGGGAAACTCGGCGGCAGCGGCCGGTCGGGGATCGGCCCTGAGGACGCCGACCGAGGCCCGAAGACCCTGGACGCCCCCTTCACTTTCATTACGCCTCTGGTTTATTGCGCCCAATGACTCGCAGTCATGATAGACTCCTTGGTCCGTGTTTCAAGACGGGTCGGTTGGGTCACCGACCTTTTGCACGCCGCGAGAGGGTTTGCACCTCTGCTACACGACCGTCGCAGGGCAGCCAGGACACCAGAGGTTTCCCCCTTCGACCGCGTAAACGCAGACGTCGGGGTACCAATCCGCCTGGGCCTTCGACGTCCCCAGCAACGGGTCGCGGCGACCTACATCACGAGGGGAAATACGCCCGCCGGCGCCGGCTCGGACGTGGGCACGCCCAAGGGTTCCTGGGTCGCATAAGCGAATCCCGCCGCCCAGCCAGCTTTGGCCGACGAGCTGAATCCACTCTGTTAGACCTTCGACGACCCACCCGTTTGGCTCTTAACGGTTTCACGTAATCTTTAACTCTCTCTTCAAAGTTCTTTTCAACTTTCCCTCACGGTACTTGTTCGCTATCGGTCTCGTGGTCATATTTAGCCTTAGATGGAGTTTACCACCTGCTTAGGGCTGCATTCTCAAGCAACCAGACTCTACAGAGAGGCCCTTTCCGACAATCTCTCGCGTACCCTCGCGGGCTCCGCCACACGGGCCTGTCACCCTCCATGGGAAGTGGCCGCTTTCAAGCATAACTTAGGCGGTGATAGACTGCGTGCCGGACCCTCCGAAACGAAACACCCCTGGCGCCGGGTCACGACGCCAGGTTATGCGCTGGGCTTTTCCCGGTTCAGTCGCCCTTACTAAGGGAATCCCTGTTGGTTTCTTTTCCTCCGCTTATTAATATGCTTAAATTTGGCGGGTACTCTACCCTAACACGAGGTCGACATTGGAGCAGCAGCAAGAAGAAGATCCTTGGTGCTGGCGGGAGGAGAGGAGTTGCCTCGCTCTCCAGCTCGTCGGTCCCTTCCTTTAAATAATGGCTGCCAGTCGGCGGTGGTGGTGCACACAGACGACGACACGCGGGACGTGTTGTTGTTGTTGTTTGCGTCTGCTCGCAGCAAGGAGAGGTAGGGTGATCCGGGTTAGTCGAGTAAATAACCGGCCCGGTCGCCTTCTCCTGCCTATCACGCGAAGCAGAGCCACCTTAGCCCGTCCGACTCATAGCGGCACAGGTTGGGGTTCCGAAACGAGACAGGACACGGAAAGCGACGACAACAGCAGACGAGGCGGCGGAGTAGGAGGCAGCCCAGAGAGACCATCTCCTTCTCCTCCTCCTCCCCGCTGCTGTGTCCATAAGCTCCGTGTCACCGACGTACGCGTCCGTCAGAGACGTGACGCGGCCGGTAACCATTCATGGCCTTAAGGGAACGCCCGCTAGTAGCAACAGGCGAAACTCCCCAATGCGGTCGATGTCATTGCTGACAAAGCCGATGCATGGAATGTATATCCGAACCTCTTGTAGGAGTGACGGCAGCACATGAGAGTGCCGCCGCCGCAATGTGCGTTCGACTTGTCGATGTATCTGGTATTCTTGCGATTCACATACCGACACGCAGCTTGCTGCGGTCTTCATCGACCCACGAGCCGAGTGATCCACCGTTAAGAGTTGTATTTTTGTTTTACGTCGGACGCTGCCGACTCTCATCAGACTTCCGCCGTCTCTGCCTCGGGAGACGATGTGGGAAGACGTAGTGTCTAGGGTTTGACTGTGTGCTTATTCCACCCGGGGAAGGGTTGGTTTAAGAAGAGTAGTCGCCGGCTGGCGCGTCGGAAGCTCTGCCCGCCTCACGCCAGCGACGCGTGGTTGGTACTCGCCTTCGCCTCGCACGAGGCGAAGGAAGATAGTATTTCCAGACCGGGACAGTCTGAGTCCCGGCCACCCAGCGTGTTTGGTTTTGGTCTTTGCCAGCGTCGGGCAAACACGTTAATGATCCTTCCGCAGGTTCACCTACGGAAACCTTGTTACGACTTTTACTTCCTCTAAATGATCAAGTTTGGACATCTTTCCGTCAGCTCGAGGCGCCGAAAGCCCAGCGGCGGAACCGCGTGGGCCCGGCATCCAAGAGCGCCAGTCCGAAGGCCTCACTAAATCATTCAATCGGTAGTAGCGACGGGCGGTGTGTACAAAGGGCAGGGACGTAATCAACGCAAGCTCATGACTTGCGCTTACTGGGAATTCCTCGTTCATGGGAGACAATTGCAAACCCAAATCCCTATCATGAAAGGATTTCAACGGGTTACCAGCTCCTCTCGGAGGGGGAGGACACGTTGATCCCTTCAGTGTAGCGCGCGTGCGGCCCAGAACATCTAAGGGCATCACAGACCTGTTATTGCTCAATCTCGTGCGGCTAAAGTTGCCGCTTATCCCTCTAAGAAGAAGCTGCGAACTGGACACCAATTGCTGGAGATCCGTCGACTAGTTAGTAGGCCAGAGTCTCGTTCGTTATCGGAATTAACCAGACAAATCGCTCCACCAACTAAGAACGGCCATGCACCACCACCCACCGAATCGAGAAAGAGCTCTCAATCTGTCAATCCTTCCGGTGTCTGGGCCTGGTGAGGTTCCCCGTGTTGAGTCAATTGATGGCGCAGGCTCCACTCCTGGTGGTGACCTTCAGTCAATTCCTTTAAGTTTCAGCTTTGCAACCATACTTCCCCAGGAACCCATTGACTTTTGGTTACCTGAAGCTGCCTGCAGTGTCATGGGAATAACTCCGGCGGATCGCTGGTCAGCATCGTTTATGGTTAGAACTAGGGCGGTATCTGATCGCCTTCGAACCTCTAACTTTCGTTCTTGATTAATGAAAACATCCTTGGAAAATGCTTTTGCATGCAGTAGTTCGTCTTGCGACTGTCCAAGAATTTCACCTCTAGCGTCGCAATACGAATGCCCCCGCCTGCTCCTATTAGTCATTACCTGGGGTTCAGAAACTGACAAAATAGAACCGAGTTACTATTACATTTTTCCATGCATAGGCATTCAGGAAGTAAGTGTAGCCTGCTTTGAGCTCTCTAATTTTTACAAAGTAAACTCTGCCGGCCACGCGGGACACTTCGATGAAGAGCACCCGTGCAGAGCCAGCGGGCTGTTGTGGCTGTTCGGAGCGTGACAGTAAGCACAGGTCGGTGAACCGTCAGACCAGAACTGAAATCAAACTAACAGCATTAAAACCTCAACAACTTTAATATACGCAAGTTGAGCTGGAATTACCGCGGCTGCTGGCACCAGACTTGCCCTCCAATAGATCCTCGTTAAAGGATTTAAAGTGTAATCATTCCGATTGCGAGGCCTCGGATGAGTCTCGCATCGTTATTTTTCGTCACTACCTCCCCGTGCCGGGAGTGGGTAATTTGCGTGCCTGCTGCCTTCCTTAGATGTGGTAGCCGTTTCTCAGGCTCCCTCTCAGTAAGAGAACCCTGATTCCCTGTTACCTGTTATAGCCATTGTAGGCGCATAACCTACAATCGAAAGCTGATAAGGCAGACACTTGAAAGAGGCGGCGCCGGTGCGGAGACCGTGCGCTCAGCGACAAGTTATTCAGATTCAACACGGTGGGGTGACGGACCGAGGCCCGACCGGTTTTGAACTAATAAAAGCGCTCTTCCCTTGCGGTCAGAGACGTGGTGCATGTATTAGCTCTAGAATTACCACAGTTATCCAAGTAAGTGTGGGTACAGATCCAATGAATCATAGCTGATTTAATGAGCCATTCGCGGTTTCGCCTTAAATCGGCTTGTACTTAGACATGCATGGCTTAATCTTTGAGACAAGCATATGACTACTGGCAGGATCAACCAGGTAGCTATGGCGTTAGCTGGCGGCCAAGCGGCGAACGAACACGACGGGCGTGCCGCGCGCTCGCTTAAAGCCTTGTACTAAAGTAGGAGATCGCTCAGCGTCGGACAGCTCTGGTCAGCGACGCCGCGTCCCTGGTTTCAACAGACGGCGGATGATGAGGAGGATGATGATGATGCGTGGGCTCGAAACTCTGTCGGCCACGCCGTCGTCCTCCTCCTCGTCGTCCGCGCGTCCTTGTCATATAGCAGCAGACTGGTGGTGATGGTGGTGAGACTGTTGCTGCTGATGCTTTTGTGTCGAGGTGCGAGCGAACGCACCACGGACAATACCAGCAGCAGCAGCAGCAGTAGCAGCGCACCGTCACCCGTCGTCGCCTGCGAGAGTGGAGTGCTTCGTTCCAACCGACCGCTCGATAGAAGCTGCGTCAGTGTGAAGACTAGGGTGCCAACCGACGACATTGCGTGCGGCGGCGTCACCCTCGGGATGCGTTATCGCACGGAGAGTGGAGTTACCATCGCCTAGAGAGCGAGAGAGAGAGGGGTCGCTGCATTGAAGGCTGATCGCATTGGCAAACACGGTAAGAACGTGCGCCGCCACGAGGAGCCGCAGCTAATGCCGAGAAGCTTCTCATGAAAGAGAGGGGGCAAGACCTGGCTGTCAACATCAACATCGACCTGAGAAGAATGAAAGATTTCCAGGTGGAAGTGAGCGATGCCGAGTCTTGGCCCGCGGGAGGGTGGGCCCGAACTAGGATACAGTTCAACGGCGTTTGTTGAGGTCGGTGCGCGCAACACGAGAGACTAATCCCATCCAAGCTTGCTGGCCCCGGTCTGAGAGGTTGGCAAACGATTAGTCGCTCGGGTAGGTGCAGCGCGCTCCGGCCCCAAACAGCGTTATGGAAGCTCGAGCGGGTTTGTGGAGCGAGTCCGCCGCCGGCTCGCTCAACCCTCGCTTCCTCACGGCACACTGGCGACCGTTCTCTATGGGACCGTCCCGCACGAGGGTCTCGATCCCCCCGCTGGCCGCGCGAGCGAGAGCCAAGAGCGGGAAGACCGTTACGCTCGGCCCAGCCGCCGACCAGCCGTACCCCACAATCTCACAACTCCGCGCCAGCGGGCCGCTCCCAACGGTTAGCATCGACTGTGGTCGCACTTCCAGGCAGCGGCGTTTAGAAGCTCACGGCAGCTCTAGCGATTCTAGGAGCCGAGTTCTTAGCGGTTATTGGGTTGGGATGGGGTGCAAAGTCTTGTAGGGTTGCTATTTCTGGAGTACGTTGACCGTTTGCGTTGTGTGAGTATGTTTGTGGTCTTGTGTACATAAGTGTGTGTGGCGTCTGTGCAGAGTTTCCATGTTTTTCAGTTGTTTGATCCGTGGTGTTGTGATTCCAGCCGTTCGAGTGTATTAGTTGTTTGTAATGAACCTTGGTGTTGATCTGTGCTCACGTATCAATGTTTCTGTGTGTGTAGCACGTACTGAGCTGAGCACCCCAAATTGCTCCTTTTCTCCCGAAGCTATTCATTCCTGCACATTACAGCCGAACCCCATTTAACTAGACACTTGCGTAGTGTAGGTACGGTACCCGCAAAAAAAGTATGCGGAAAAGGCACGGGTTGTGGCATAGGAGTGACCTTCCGTCATTAGAGCTTGCCCAAGCAGGCTTAGATCTCGTTATACTACAGTCAGTCAGTCAGTCAGTAAATGTCTAGCAGCCCTCCCAGTCCTGTTTCCCGCCAGTGCCGCGATTGAAGCTTGCCAGGAAAAGAAAGTTCTGCCTTTTCGTGGAGTGAGCTGAGCACCACAAATGGCTCCTTTTCTCCCGAAGCTATTCCGAGGGATATCTCATGACTGCGGTAGCGGTGGGTGATATTGGTGTACAGGAATTGGTCAAACGCACACACTAAATTGGACTGTAACGATCATTTCTTAGATAAAGGTATACAGTACTTCATACAGTCTCGTTTCCCTTTCCTCAGTATTATCGTCAAGAACATGACGACCTAAATACTTTTCATTTAGAGTTTCATGACTAAAATCCTTCAGAAATCAGTCAGATTTGCTTATCATTAAAAGTAGTTTTACTGGTGGTAATCTATGAATATATATATATATATATATATATATATATATATATATATATATATATATATATATATATATATATATATATATATATATATTCTTCATGCTTCCTAAACCACACACACACACTAAATTGGACTCTAACGATCATTTCTTAGATAAAGGTATACAATACTTCATACAGTCTCGGTTCCCGTTCCTGAGTATTATCGTCAAGAACATGACGATCCTAAATACTTTTCATTTAGAGTTTCATTACTAAAATCCTTCAGAAATAAATCACATTTGCTTATCATTAAAAGTAGTTTTACTGGTGCTAATCTATGAAAAAATCTATATATATATATATATATATATATATATATATATATATATATATATATATATATATATATATATATATATATATATATATATATATATATATATATATATATATATATATATATATATTCATTCATTCATTCATTCATTCATTCATTCATTCATTCTTCATGCTTCCTAAACCACACACACAGAAGAAGAAAAAAAATGTGTTACCAAAAAAAAAGACGTGCATACTTATCTGATAAATAATTAAACATGAAATTGCGGAAAAAAAACCTTAATATATTTACTCCATACCCACTGACATAATAAGGTAACTCTAAACTACATTAGATGATAATCTTGTTGCAACAGCATCACCAGTACTTATCACTCGAATCCGTCACCTGATACAGAATCTTGGCATTACATGCAACTTACAAACAGTTTGCTGCACACATGTTTCCCACAACGTCAGTTTATTAGCACCGTGGGGTGACCAGACACCCCAAAGGAAACAGATGTGTCTTTTTTTTTCAAAGGCCTGCCACGGGACTGTCAACATTTCAGTAGTCTCTCCTCTCACGTATTCAGGAAGGTACTAGAAAGGAGAGTGATCTAAGTGTTGCCAATTCAAGACGGTGATCAAAACCGTCTTTTGGGGGGGGGGATGTTCAAACACCCCAGGATACTAATGTAGGGTTAAGGAAAGCCTACCATCGCTATAGGGCAGGACGTCGAAGAAGAGATCAAATAAAATGAGATAAATTCAAAATGTACGTCGGTTACACCTAACTATAGAGGGGTTGCACTGACGTCACACCGCTTTTTGGGAAAAATAACTGTCAGCCATTTTTGGAGGCACGAGCGATCAGCTGAGCCCCTGGCCTGCTGGCACGTGCCTGCCGTCTTCATCTCTCAATCTAAGTGACTAGGTATGCAAAAAATCTGGACAGTGAGGCTAGGCTTCCTTGTATAACTATCCGTTAGTCTGGCAAATGATGATGGACACACCGTATATACATTTATTATCAAACTTTAAGACATATTTGATGATGACAACAATGAATATATGACTAATTTAACCCGGGGCATCCTCGGGCGGTGTTTAGTAAGAGCATTAGAACGTAAGGGGTTCCCAAAAAGCCCACTGACCTATACTTGCTAGCCCCGGTCTACCTACCGCGAGTGGCAGTGTAGCACTTATCAGTAACAGTAATAGATGCCCCCCCCCCACAGTAATAGATGGGTCACTAACATAGACACCAACACAGTAACATGGCGGGGAAAAAGCTCTCTTGCGGTAAATATGTTCCCGCCCAAAATGGCGGGCCTTTGCGGGGAAGCTGAGAAGTGATCAGCTGATGATGACGTCACGTGCAACCCCTCTATACTAGGGGTGTGATATTAACAAACTAGATGGAAATCGCTACGGGTGTGATATTAACAAACTTAAGATGAAGGAACATATAAAGATTTCAACCAAATTACACTACTTCTTCAACTGTCTTTTAAATTTTGCTATCAGACAGACAGACAGACAGACAGACAGACACGAAGAATATTCATGTTCATGTTCCTCCCTTCGCCCCCCCCCCAATATAAACAACAACCAAACAAACAAACCGTTGCTACATGCCTTCAGAGAGAGAGAGAGAGAGAGCGAGAGAAGCCATTAACCCTAATGTTTAATTTTAAGATTTGCCACGTAGGCAACCAACCCTTTTTCATTATTTATAGAATTATAATCATTAAACCTATACTTTAATATAATACGTGCTTCCTTTTATGAGTAAGTACTAAATAAAATCAGAAATTCAAAAGATATACTCTCTCTCTCTCTCTCTCTAGCTGGCTGGTTTGGTGCTCTCACTTGTGGTTAAACGTTGTTGTGAATTTTGTTTTGTTTTTTGCTGTGTGTGTGTGTGTGTGTGTGTGTGTGTGTGTGTGTGTGTGTGTGTGTAGAGAAGGGGGTGGGAAGTAGTAACGGTTCACGCCATGAGAGAGAGAGAGAGAGAGAGAGAGAGAGAGAGAGAGAGAGAGAGAGAGAGAGAGAGAGAGAGAGAGCCAGTTTCAACGGCTGCCATACTTTAATAAACCTATTATTATTATTATTATACACATACATACACACATTATTACACACACACACACACACACACACACACACACACACACACTCTCTCTGCATTTGTTTGTTTCTTTTTTCATCTCTCTCTCTCTCTCTCTCTCTCTCTCTCTCTCTCTCTCTCTCTCTCTGTGTGTGTGTATTTGTTTGCTTTTTTTTCTCTCTGCATTTGTTTGTTTGTTTTTCCTCTCTCTCTCTCTCTCTCTCTCTCTCTCTCTCTCTCTCTCTCTCTCTCTCAATGCATGTATACGCATAGAGAGAGAGAGAGAGAGAGAGAGAGAGAGAGAGAGAGAGAGAGAGAGAGAGAGAAAAAAACATCCACAGATTCATTCATCCATCCATCCATCCATCCATCCATCCATCCATCCAGACAGACAGACAGACAGACAGACAGACAGACACGAAGAATATTCATGTTCCTGTCAGCAAAAAAGTAACGCTACCGTTCTAGGGGTAACGTTTTTTTTTGGGGGGGGGATCAGGGGTGGAGACGAAGTAACGGAGAGAGAGAGAGAGAGAGAGAGAGAGAGAGAGAGAGAGAGAGAGAGAGAGAGAGAGAGAGAAAAAAAAAACATCCACAGATTCATTCATCCAGCCAGCAAGACAGACGGACGGACAGAGAGAGAGAGAGAGAGAGAGAGAGAGAGAGAGAGAGAGAGAGAGAGAGAGAGAGAGAGAGAGAGATCCACAGATTCATCCATCCATCCATCCATCCATCCATCCAGACAGACAGACAGACAGACAGACAGAAAGAAAGACAGACAGCCAGACACGAAGAATATTCATGTTCCTGTCAGCAAAAAAGTAACGCTACCGTTCTAGGGGTAACGTTTTTTTTTTTTGGGGGGGGGGGGATCAGGGGTGGAGACGAAGTAACGGACAGAGAGAGAGAGAGAGAGAGAGAGAGAGAGAGAGAGAGAGAGAGAGAGAGAGAGAGAGAGAGATCCACAGATTCATCCATCCATCCATCCATCCATCCATCCATCCATCCATCCATCCATCCAGCTAGACAGACAGACACGAAGAATATTCATGTTCCTGTCAGCAATAGTCACGCTACCGTTCTAGGGTTAATTTTTTTTGGGGGGGGGGCTAGAGATATAATCAATATATATAGCTAACATAGCTATATATATTGATTGAAGTATTAGTGTTGGATCAGGAAAATTATATCAAATGGCTAATGTAATTAATGTATAAAGGGATCAATGTATACGTAAGAATACACAAAGACTATACCAACTTTTATATTATCTATAACGATATTGATGACAGGATTGGTTACCCCTGTAAAGTTGTAGTGGGTGGGTGTTGGTGAAATCTGAGAGAACGTCAGCGTCGCTGTGTGGTGGACAGCTGCAGTGTTTCTCGGTACCTTTTTCTAACATATTTCTCAAATGCTTCTGTTGTCCTGCACTGTTTGCCAACTCAACAGCTGCCTAATTTAATGGCATATCCTTAGCAATAAAAAAAACGCAAAATCTGACCATGAATATGAATAAAGAAGGGGTTGGTTTCTATTACATTTTATACCGTGACAGCAGGGTGAGAGTGACATACCGCAGTCATGACGTCATCGATGACGTTTCAGTGAGCTATCCTCAAAGCGGCTTTACACCTGGCAATTCCTAGTCGCCAATACAGTCGCGACGATCTAGCGGCTAGACCAGCTGGGTGCTCTCGGGAGCAAGTACGTTCACACGTGGGAGGAGAAGGAGAAGACGTAATCTGCTAGTAAATGCAAGGGCATGAATTCATCCCAGACACCCCAAAAGGCTACTACCATATCTTAAAACCACAATGAATCTGGTCCATTAGCCTAATATTGTAGAAATACTTTATAGTATATCACCCTAACGGACTCCTCCTCCCCCAATTGGAAGCCAGCGTGACGTCATGGCATGCATAAGAAAGCTGTTTAACGAAACACACGAGAAAAAAAAAAAAAAATCCTGCTCCCGTCGGGGTTTAAACCAGTGATCAACGAGGCGGGTATGCCCCGCCTTAACCACTCGGCCACGGAGACGCCCTTCTCATGAGGCAAGCTAGGGAAGAGTTGGTCATCAGGGCGGCCGGTCAGCTGCAATACAAAGTATAGCCAGCGCAGAGTAAATAATTATAAGAAATACTAAGCTTTGCAAAGTCCTGTTCGTTAAGGTATGTCCTTAAGATACACCTCT
>NW_026111612.1:362500-371480 GCF_024679095.1 Eriocheir sinensis | reverse complement strand
AAATAAATAAAATCCATGAAGCAAAAAAAGCATTTAAAAACATTAAAAACATTATTAAATACATTACTTGGGCTATTCATATAAAAATCGTATACATGCAGTAATAAGTTATTTCTACCTTTTTCACAAACTATCATATACAGTTATTATGACTACTTACACCTAAAAGTTATTGTGATGATAGGTGGTTAAAGAGAAGAATGCTTTTAGGTACAAATGACTTTCTGTACCTGTCAGTACGCTGCATGGGCAGAGCTAACCTTCTACCAGATCTTAGATATGTATCCTTTCCCTCCCCGTCTTCCTCTCCCTCACACTCCATCCCCTTACTTTCTCCCTCCCCATCATCCACTCTTTCTATCTCCATCTCTCCCCTTCCTCGCTCCTGCTCCCTCCTCCTCCCCATCTCAACACCTCTCCTCCATTCCTCCCCTCCTTCCCCTCTCTCTCATTACTCGCACACTCCATCCTCTTCCTCCTCTTACTCTCCGTCAGCATCTCTTACTCTTTCTTCTTTCGCATCACTCCCTTGCTTCTCCTTTTGCTTTCTCTTCCTCCACATCTTCAACACTTCCTGCCTCACCCTTTCCACCTCTCCCCTTCCCTCTGCCCTTCCTCTTCCTCCTTCTCCTCTCCCTCTCATCTCTTTCCGCATCTTTTACTCTTTCTACTTCCGCATCACTCTCTTACTCCACCTCTTTGCTCTCTCTTCCTCTTCGTCTTCAACACTTTATGCCTCACCCTCTTCCGCTTTCTCTTCCTCCCCCTTCCTCCCCCCTTCCCCTTCCTTCTCCCTCCCCCTTCTTCCCTTCCCCTTCTTCCTCCCTCCCCCTTCCTTTTCCCTCAACCCCCACCACCATCTCCCTGCATGAATGGCTAGGCAAGAGGATGATATTTTGCATTCAGTGCAGGCCGCGGCCCGAGCCAGACGCCAAGTGCTGGAAGTCGACGTTTGTGCCGCCATTACTGTTGCCTTTCTGCGGATCAAGGCTTTGGGAAAGAAAAAACATACATATGTGATCTTTTGCATAAGGAGTACCCGCCTCCTCGCCCTCTCACTGACCGAAAGAAAGATTAAAATGTGTATGTGCGTCCGTTTCTGTTTTCTCTTCGTCCATCTCTTCCACCATTCATTTCCTTAGAAAAAAAAAATCATGTATGTGACTCTTTGTATGTGTAGCACCCCCCCCCCCACCCCCTCCCCCTTTCACTGCCCGAAAGGAGGAGTCTTGGAAACTGTATGTGTGATCGATTAAGTCATCTTTTCCTCCAGCTCTTCCAGATTAATTTCCTCATTTCCTCTACTCAGCTTTCTTTTGTATTCTTTTCCTTTCCCTCATTTCTTCTTTCTTTGCTCTTATATCACCGAGTACCTGCCCCCTTCCTACACCCTGAAAGAAGGAGAATAAAAAGAAAACATAGATTAGTGAATGTCTGTGTGTGGAGTGACCGTCCCAGCCACCACCCGAAAAAGAGAAGGGAAAAAGTAGGAAAATAATAAGACAGTTGCAGTTTGTAAAGTGTATGAGGATGACATGTGCCACCTTTACGTGACAGTCTTTGCCTCCCTTCAAACAGACTTCTGAAAACTGGGGAGTGTTGGAGAGCAAAGAAGACAAGGAGAAATGGAAGAGAAGAGCATGGAGGGTGAAATGTATTAGAAAAGAGGAGACTAAGAGGGAATGAGAAAAAAATATATATATAAAAGGCAAAGAGCAAATAAGAGAGAGCACAAGACGAAGGGAGGATGGAGGGGAGGGGAAGGGAGATTGACTATGAATAAAGGGAGACGAAGAAGGGTTAGGGAAGGGACAAAGGGAGGGAGGAAGGGAATGGGGGTGAAGGGGCTATTGTGGTGCCAGATATAGGAGAGGGAGTACATGAACATCAGGCGACTGTGATTTGTTGTGATGGGGAGACGGGAAGGGGAGGCGGGTTGGGATGGAGGGGTTGAAAATAAGGGAATGGCATGAGGTTAGGGCAATGATGGGAGTTGATGAAGGGAGAGATTAGAGAGAAAGGTGTGAGAGAAAAGGGATCATGGAGGAGAATAAGAGAGAGGGAGTTGTGGTAAGGAGGAATGGGCAGGAAAGAGGGGACAAGAGAATAGGGAGGTGTGTGGTAAGGGGAAGGGTTTTGTAAGGGAAGAGGGGGAGAGGGAAGGGGTAAGAGGGGAAGGTGTGGTGGGGGATGGGAATACATAGGAATACATAGGAAGAACAGACACCAGAAGACCTATCTGTCTATGGCGAGGGTGTCTGTTTACTACCGCTACTACTAGTAATCTACGTGTGGTAGGACAGGACAGAATAGATGAAGGCTCCTTCCCACCCACCTCTCCCTCCGGCAACGTGCCGGCAGGAAATAGTTAGAAGAGAACACCATGTACCTTTAAGGAAGAAAGGGACATGGAAATTTCACAGTAAAGAGAGAAATAAGAGGAAATTACTACCCTTAACTTACATTACTGGTAACCTAAGCTGTGGGGGAAAATGACTTCATTGCATAAGAATATAAGAACATGGAAATACAGGGGGACTGGAAGAGGACGAGTGGCCTACACAGGGCAGCCCCAGAATCCCCCGTAATAATCACGATGGGTGAGGTGTAGTTTCAGGGGCACAGGTGGAGGCTTGATCCTCATTTTACCGGCGGTACTAGGCACGCACCAGTAACCTGTCACCTTACTGCACCCACACCTCACTCCACCTGTCATGCGGACATTAACTGTTGCTTTACTCTATTGTTGACTTTCGCTACTTGCAATCTAGGTTGTGGGGGAGAATTATATGAATATAGGTTGAGGTCTTGCTGCAATCTGTCTGAAAACATGCGAAAAAGGGTCAGTATAATCTTATATCCCTGAAGTACTTATCCAAAGAAGACTTAAAGCTATTGATACTCTGCGGGCTAACTGCTGACGGTGGGAGTCTATTCCAGTGATCGACGACTCTGTTATTGAAAAAACTTCTGTATACAAATGTGTTACATCGATTTCCCTTTAACTTCATACCGTTGCTGCGTGTTCTTGTGTTGGTGTCTCTCTGAAATAGACTATCTGGGTTAATGTTGTCGAATCCATTAAGGATTTTGAACACTTCAATTAAGTCCCCTCCTATCCCTCGCTTTTTTAGGGAAAACATATCTAAACGCTTTAAACGCTCGTCATATGGCAAGTTTCTGAGCGCTGGAATTTGTTTGGTTGCTCGTCGCTGTATCTTTTCTAGCAAAAATTGATCTTTGATATAGTTCGGTGACCAGAACTGAACGGCGTATTCTAGGTGTGGTCTTACAAATGCTAAATATAATCTCATCATAAGTTCGGGTGATTTATAATCAAAGTTTCTTGAGATTAATCCCAACATCATATTGACTTTTTTACTCGCTGCAGAACATTGATCACTCATTTTAAGAGTGTTACTGATAATGACACCAAGATCTTTTTCTTGTTTTACTTCGCTGAGCTCATGTCCTTGAATCTGATATTTAAAGTTAGGATTTTTTTTCACCTATGTGCATTACTTTACATTAATCTACGTTAAAACTCATTTGCCATTTTTCGCTCCTGTCGGCAAGTCTTATTAAGTCTGATTGAATGTTCTCGCAACTTTGACTGTTCATTACCGTACCTCCTAATTTGGTGTCGTCGGCGAATTTGGGAACTTTTGATAGGATATCAGTTTCTAAGTTGTCCACGTAAATTATGAATAGTGTTGGCCCTAGGACCGAACCTTGGGGAACGCCACTGGTGACGGGTTGCCAATCCGATGCTTCACCATTAAGAACTACACGTTGTTCTCTGTCGGTGAGCCAGTCATGAATCCACGCACATAGATGGTCGTTAATACCGTGGGAACGCAATTTTGAAATAAGCCTAACGTGAGGAACTTTATCAAACGCTTTCTGAAAATCTAGGTAAATTACGCCATATGGGCTTCGGGCGTCCCAACATGTATAAACATCGTTGAAAAAGGTTAATAGGTTGGTAAGGCAAGACCGATTACTACGAAATCCATGCTGACTATCAGTTATCAATTCATTTGTTTCAAGGAAAGTTATCATTTTATCCCTGATTATTTTTTCGAATAGTTTAACTAGGACAGACGTAAGGCTGATAGGACGATAATTACTGGCTTGTTTTTTGTCTCCTTTTTTAAAGATCGGGGTAATATCGGCCTTTTTCCACTCGAGAGGCACACTGGCCTGTGCTAATGACTTGTTGAATATTAATGTTATGGGTAATTCTACCTGATGACTACATTCTCTCAACACGCGAGGAGATGAATTGTCGGGGCCCGGAGATTTATTTGGATCTATTTTCTGCAGGTACGCACGCACTTCGCTGATATCAATGTCGGTCAATGCAAGCTTATGTTCTTCAGGGCCTTGAAAAATTTTCTTCGGGGTTGGAATCGATGTCATGTTCTCTTTTGTAAATACGCTACTAAAGGTTGAATTTAGGACCGACGCCATGCCTTTATCATCACTAATCGTATTGCCACTTAATAGTAGTGGGCCGATATTATTTTTAACAGTTTTTTTGTTTCTTATGTAACTGAAAAATAACCTTGTATTTTTCTTGGCATCAAGTGATATTTTCATCTCATATTCGCGTTTCTGTTTTCTGATTTTCCTTTCGCACTCTCTCTTGACATTGATGTAATTAGTATGATCCAATGAATTATGTAAGAGTTTATATTTCTTATAAAGTTTTCTTTTTTCGACGATGATTTTTTGTAGGTAATTATTCATCCACAACGGTTTTTGATTATCAGTCCTTCGTGGCTTGAGTGGAATGAATTTATTTACACTCGCTGTGATTTGTGCAGTAAAACGATTATACATTTCTTGAACGCTGACGTTGTTGAGCAAATTATTCCAATTTACTGAAGCCAGTTCTCTTTTTAGGTCCATAAAATTTGTTTTACTATAATTAGGTATTAAGGGTGAGTTCGCTCGTGCTTTTGTTTCAATATTCAAAGCACATCTTATTATGCTGTGGTCGCTGCTTGCAAATGGCTCGCCTACCTCACAAGCAGTTACGAGATGACTATCGGTCGCGAAGATTAAATCAAGAATATTATTTCCGCGTGTCGGCATGGTAACAATTTGATAAAGAAATTAATTTTGTGCAAAGTTAATTAATCTCTCGCCTTCTCTGTCGCCAGAAAGTGCATTCCAGTTAACGGAGGGGTTATTAAAGTCACCGCATATTATTGCATTTTTATTTCTGATAACTCTATTAATCTCTGCGTAGAGATTTCCATCAATAACTTCATTTGATTTAGGAGGTCGGTAAATTACGCCCAGAACATACTTTTCATTATTGATCGTTGCTTGTACATACAATGAATCATAAGCCTCTGTTTCGGCTATGTTTATCTGAATGACTTCTAAATTATTTTTCGCATATACTATTACACCTCCTCCTTTTTTTTGTAAACGACACTTAGCAAACGCATTGTAACCATTTATAGCAACTTCACCTAAGTGATGTTTATTCCTCATATTCTGCCATGTTACCGTGATCAAAATGAAGTCGGGTTTTTCAGTATTTGCATGTATTATCAAGTGGCTACGCTTCTGAATGATGCTACGGGCATTTACATAAAAGATGTTTAATTTATTCGTCGAGTGTGCGCCATCTATCAACTGTCGTTTCACTGGAATAGCGCGTCAGACCTGACTATCCTCAATTACCCCTACCTCACCAACCACCTGCGTGGCTGTTGATCTCACTGCTACCTCAGTACCTCTCACCGGTGGGTCTGGTGACCTGACATCCTGCGCAGTACTGTACACCTGCGGCCTGACCTCACTATCAGGGTGTGGTTTCCTCTCGGCTAAGCCGGAAGCCACCTCACCACGTTGCTGCACCTGTCTTAGCTCTTTCGAAATTTCCTCATCTAAAACTCTGCCTAGCCTCGCCTTGCCCACAGAATTTAGATGAAGGCCATCGTTTGCAAACAGGCTTCTGTCATGAATAAAATGATCCAATACGTCCACAAACATGACTCCCTTATTCAAATCCCTGACACGTTCGTTTATCCCCAGCATTCTACTGAGAGTGAAGAAGTTAACATCATGGCGGGGGAGCAAACCACACACTACAGAACGTCTCCTGCTTTCTTTTAGTTTTCCGACAAATTTCCTATATTTGTCTACAATTTCCTCTGATCTACCTTTCGCTACATTGTTTGTTCCTACCACGTAGACAAACATTGTCTCCTCTGAGGTAGTAGCGACTAAGTCGTCAACCTTCTCAGCTACGTCCTCAATTCTGGTTCCTGGGAAAAAAAACATGGCGACGCCTCGCTCCCTTTCTACAAAACTCACGGTCCTGCTGTCTAACTAAGCTGTCCCGACAAGAACGTTGCTAGGATCATTCTCAACTTGGTCTCCTAACACCTGAAACCTGTTTCTCGTCACGACCCCACTGTAACTAACATCTACTGCTACAGCCTTTCCACCTTTTCTAACAGGCTGGAAGGAATCTAATGTATGGGAGGAGGGGGCAGGCGATGTGGGGAGAGGGGGTGGGGGGGGGATCAGCTCCCTCCAAACAGTGAAATACGGTTATGGCATTACAAGCGTGACAGTAGAAGCGGTTATAGCGGTGAATGAGTGTGTGTGTGTGTGTGTGTGTGTGTGTGTGTGTGTGTGTGTGTGTGTGTGTGTGTGTGTGTGTGTGTGTGTGTGTGTTTAAATCTTCGCCTGTGGCGCCGGTAGACTTGTTTTTTTTTCGAGGGGCTTGATGGTATGGCCCAACCCGTTGTGGCGTAGACCAGTGTTTATAGTGGCGTCATCTTGCATTGGCTCATGCTGCCCTCCCGGAGCTCATCTTTATTCCTAGAATCTAAAGTCCGGGTTGATAGGTGGTCTTCTGGACAGCATGTGGGTAGTTTTAAGCCACTCGGCGGCGGCTGAAAAATCCCAGCTTGGTGGCACCGGGCGGGGATTGAACTCGCGTCGTCCTGAACGCGGCGCCGTCACGCTGTCGACTCAGCCACCGCATGTGTGTGTTTGTGTGTGTGTGTGTGTGTGTGTGTGTGTGTGTGTGTGTGTGTGTGTGTATCACCGCATCCAGTCATCCAGCATATAAATCATCGTAGCGCAGCGACAACTCCGCTGGCTGGGTCACACTATAAGAATGCCTAAATATCGGCTTCCCAGACAGATTCTTTATGGACACCTCACAGTGGGCAGAAGAACGGCAGGAAGCAAAAAACAGGTATAAGGATCTCTCCAAGGACTTGCTTAAAAGATGCAACATTCAACTTCAGGAGCTGGAAACACTGGCTGCCGGCAGACCGGTCTGGAGAGCAGTGTGTGCCGGAGGAATCGCTCAACTACCGTGGATTTCAAAGGCTGTGAGTTTTCGTTTTTTGGGAATAACTTTGTAACCAACACTCGTATCAGCACAAGATTTTGTTACAGTGTATTTCGCACACTGCCCTAATTTTTATGGGTATCGTGAATCACCAAAAATAGATAATAAAGGCACTTCTCCCTGTAGCAAAAGGGGAAAGTCGGACTGGCCACTCAAAGAAACGAACACAGGTAGTGACGTAGTACTATGACATATCAGAAGCTCCGCCCACTCTCTCCCTCTTCCCTCCCTCCACTTCGTCCCCCCCCCCCTCTCCCTCTCTCTCTCTCTCTCTCTCTCTCTCTCTCTCTCTCTCTCTCTCTCTCTCTCTCTCTCTCTCTCTCTCTCTCTCTCTCTCTCTCTCTCTCTCTCTCTCTCTCTCTCTCTCTCTCTCTCTCTCTCTCTCTCTCTCTCTCTCTCTCTCTCAAAATGTGGCCACTGACGCAGGCTTCATAACTATCAAGACATGAAGTATTTGGTAGTGGCCTTGTATATTTTTTTTCCCTTTTATACTGACAGACACCCTTTATTGAGTAAAAGTGAGTGGATAACGTGTTAGTGGTAAACGCCGTGATTGTTGGTAGCGTAGTGGTTTGGCGGTTATGTGGTGTTGTACGTTTATTATTATAGGATTACATATAATAAATTGAAACCGAAACACGATTGGTTGACTAATGATACGAACAAAATATTTGTAACTTTTAATTTTCATCACAACTAAAGTATAAATCTCCCTCATCATCACTGTCACTGTCAAGGTTAATAATGACAGGATCGACACTTTCATGAATATTGTCTGCTAAACAATAATTGTCCTCGAAGGCTCGTGATCGACGAACTGCACTTTCCCATACCTCTTGGGTGAGTAAAAATACTGGTTTCGGCTTGAGTAAGGCTGTAATTCTAATGACGGGGCAGCACAAAGTCTTATTTATTATAGGTTACACATCAAATAAGCATAACCACTTACCTATTCAAAGCAATCTTCATGCGATTGGTGGCTTTCTCTTTGTTAAAAAAAGTTGAAAAGTCGCGTGACAAACGCATTCTTACAGCCATGCCGACAATGCTGAACCTTGAAGACCATACTTGTTGAGTTTCTTGATAGAAGTACACGACTGATGTCGAGGGTCCAAGTCATATGACGAAGAAATACCGGAAAAAAAAATAAAGGAATACAACCGAACAATCGTTCTACCATCTATTATGGTGGTTAACCTTTACTCCCATCCTTCTAGCACATGTCACGATGTTCAGGTATGTGTCATCTTAATAAGAAAAAAAGAATAGTCCCATTACCACATCATTCATGCCTTAATTGCACTTTCAAAAATACTTATAAATTTTCCATGGAGAGAGAGAGAGAGAGAGAGAGAGAGAGAGAGAGAGAGAGAGAGAGAGAGAGAGAGAGAGAGAGAGAGAGAGAGAGAGAGAGAGAGAGAGAGAGAGAGAGAGAGAGAGAGAGAGAGAGAGAGAGAGAGGGGGGAGCAGGGAAAGAAGTGGAGGGAGGGACAGAGAGGGCGGAGCTTCTGATATGTCATAGTACTACGTCACTACCTATGTTCGTTTCTTTGAGTGGCCAGTCCGACTTTCTCCTTTTGCTACAGGGAG